>NC_069082.1:51738059-52048835 GCF_025698485.1 Gossypium arboreum
TAAATTGTAAAAAGTGTAAAGTGCCAGCAGTAAAATGGTAATTTTCCCATTTATGTGTTTTTGGACTAAGTTGAATGAAAATATGTTTGAATGAGCTTAATTTGAATATGTTTAGATCAAGAACAAAAGAAATAGGATTTGGATCGGGGGAAAACGAAAGTTGTCGACTAGCTGTTCTGTTCCGTTTTACATCATCCAAGGTAAGTTTATAAGGAAAGGGATGCACTAAATTTTAAGTAAATGCAAATTATCTATGCCAAATTGAAATATGAGAATAATATATGCTATTGTTGAATGTGTATAAGCTTGGCTACCATGTTCATGTATTTGTTTCGACTGAGTTATGACGTCCGAAAGCCCTGTATGTCATGACATAGGATTCCGATATGTGATGTGCGAGTAAGACCATGGCATCGATATGTGATTTCAATATATGTGTGCGAGTAAGACCCTATCTCGGACAGTGGCATCGATATATGACTACATGTAAGACCACGTCTGGGACGTTGGCATTGTATGATATGTGTGACTACCTAAGTGTCCTATCCAATTTCGAATGGTTCATCGGGAACCGATAAGTTGTGATTGAAAGTGTAAAATGAGTTGAAATGACCAGGTATGAATTAGATTGCTACCTACCTAAAATAAAGAAGTAACTTGATTATTTGTTACAAACCATGCGTGATGCAAATAAAGGATATATGTGATTAAGATATATGTATTCGGTCTTATGAATGAATGATATGAATATTACGAAATTGGTTTTTGAATATGTGCATACAAGACCATGTATATTCGACCATATAGATAATATATGTACATGATGTTATATTATGAATTTTGAGCTTATGTATATAAGTGTATGTATATTTGGTTATATACTGACATTTTGGCTTGAAGGTTGAATGATAATTAATTATTTTGATTATATGAGTATTTGGCCAAGGTGGTGTTTGAGTATGAAAATGTATTATTTATGAGACTTGGTAGTTTGAGACTAAATGTGGTAAACGATAATATATTATGGTTTAGTTTAATTGAGCTGATAATATCATTAGGTTGTTTCTTTGCTTATGACTTACTAAGATATAAAAGCTTACTCTATGTATATGTGTGTTTCTGTTTTATAGATTTTGGATTCGAGTTACGAGCTCAGGGGTCGTTAGCCAAGTCTATCACACTATCGATTGTCTTCATTATTTTATAAGCAAAATATTTGGACCTATGGCATGTATAGGCTGGATTACGTTTTGAAATGTTGGACTTTGGTGATGTGTAATCTAAGCCATGCGAAAATGGCTAATCTTTTTATTTTTGAGTTTGGTTATGCTAAGTATGATTTATGTTCATCTTAGTCATGAGGTTATGTGCTATGAATGTATAATATTTGTGTTAGGTACTATATGCTTTAAAATGGTTGATGACTTAAGAAGTGCATGTGAATGGTTCGGCTAAAGTTATCTATGGATAGAAGTATATGTGACATGTGCCTTGTACATTGGCATTACTTGATGATTTGGATATGGTTTGAAAAGGTCGGACATGATATACATATGGTATGAATTATGTTCTTGTGTCCCTCATAGTTAAAATGATTCGATTATGACTTATGATGATAGTAATGGTTAAATTTGGTTGTCAAGTATATTCAGTGTGATGTTGAATTTATGTATTGAATGAATTGATTGATGATTTGGCTATTTCATCTTTATATCTAAGTATATGATATATCGATCATGGTACAAACAAATATACATGTTCATAAGTATATCTGTTGATTCGACTATGGTATTTATATATTAAAATATGTGTAAAGTTGGTTAATCTGCTTGTCAAAATTAGATAATGAATACGATTGATTATAATGCTTATGGTTGAGTATATATATCTAAATTTGGTTTGGACTTATATAGGAAGTGTGTCCAAGATATGTAATGTTGTGGAGATTGGTTTGTATGCTTCGGCCACAAGATAAATAATGGTTATTAAGCTACCAAGGTATAATATGTATTAGACAAGTGATATTAAAGATTATATGCATTTTATGTAATGTTTAAATGTCCGAATTGGTAATAAAAAGACTAGTTGTGTATATGCATTTTTGGCATGTGAAATAAGGGCATTTCATGTCGTTACTTGTGTTATAAAATAGTTAACTATAATAAAGAATTGAGTATGATTTTAATTTGTGAACTAAGCTTGATAAGTGTTGTTATTGATGTTCAATAATAGTTCATATTTAATAAGGTTAAAATGTGTATAAGGTTTATTTGTTTAATGAAACATATTCGACTATTTGTAAAGTTATGAATGTCGTGTATGCTAATGATTAAAATGCAATGACTTAGAATTTATTTGATTTAATTTGTACATGTATCAAAATATGTCTTAATATGTTTGTTGTTTATTAGATATCTGAATTTCATTACAATGTTAAATATTTGATTTGTATTTATATATTATGTAGTAATGAAAGTATGATTAATATTTAATTGGACATTCGTGTATACATATTAATATGACTTATGTGAATGTTTAGACTTGTGTTCTTGTCCAGTAATACCTCTGGACCCTAATCCGACGACGGATATGGGTTAGGAGTGTTACATTTGATTGGTATTAGAGCTACGATTTAGTCGATTCTAGGACTAACGTAGCGCGTGTGAGTCTAGCTATACATGCCATATTATATACTGCGATAGTGTGATGACTTCTAACATTTGAAAATGTGTTTTCATATAGTAAATGGATCCCGACAGAGCTGTAGCTGATGATGTCGAGAGTGTAGCGCCTACTCCCGCGCAAAGGATAGCGCCGGTTGATTCTTGACCTATTTCGAGTAACCAAGAGGGAGAGGCTAGACAAGCCTTTTACCAAATGATGAATGACTGGTTTACTCAGTATATCCGGACTAACCCGGCTGCACAACAACCTCCACCTCAAGTAAGTGACCCGTTGAGATTACATAAGCCACATGTTGATAAAATCAGAAAACACTGGGCTGAAGAGTTTAAAGCTACTGATGATGATGCTGAGCGGGCTAAGTTCTAGCTTGATAATACTATCCATGTATTTGATGAGCTGTCTTGTACCCCAGATGAATGTTTGAAATGTGCCATATCTTTGCTTCGAGACACTGCATATCATTGGTGGAATACTTTAGTATCGGTGGTTCCGAGAGAGCAGGTAACCTGGGAATTCTTTTAAACCGAGTTCCATAAAATCGACCAGAAGCGCAAAGAATTTCTAAAGTTGAAACAGAGACGGATGACTAGGACAAAAATTTGTGAGACTAAGTCGGTATGCCCAAGAGTGTGTATCAACCGAAGCCATAATGTGTAAAAGATTTGAAGATGGACTGAATGAAGAAATTAAACTGCTAGTTGGCATACTTAAGATAAAAGAGTTTGTAGTACTGGTTGAACGAGTCTGCAAAGCTGAAGAGCTCAGGAAAGAGAAAAGAAAAGCTGACTTTGAAGCTAGAGATGCATGTAAGAGACCATCCAGTAAGTCATTTCAGTCGACATCAAAGAGGTTTCGAGATGATTTTAACCATTCTAAGGCTACTCTGGGTTATACTCGACGGGATCAGAATAGACCACCTCTGAGCTCGAGCAGTAGCTAATGTGGGTAATGCCAGATCAAATTAGCTCGAATGTAAACATTGTAGTAAACGACATCCCGACAATTGCAGATTATGAGATCGGGCCTATTTTAAATGCAGATTGATGGATCATTTCATTCGTGAATGCCCAGAGTTGGCTGAAGAAAATCTAGTGCAAAATACGAGATCGGGTAACACAGCAGCTCGAGGTAGACCACCCAGAAATACGGGTAACGTGAGTAGCAGTCAAAGAGAGACTAAATATACATCAGTTAGATCTAAGGCTCGTGCACCTGCTAGAGCCTATGCTATTCACGCACGAAAGGAGGCTTTATCCCCAAATGTCATTAGTAGTATATTCACTCTCTATGATACTAATGTAATTGCATTGATTGATCCTTGTTCTACTCATTCTTATGTGTGTGAGACTTTAGTATTCAGTAAGACTTTGCCTATTGAGTCTACTGAGTTTGTGATTAGAGTGTCAAACCCCTTGGGTCGGTGTGTTATGGTGGATAAAATGTGTAAAAATTATCCCTTGATGATTCGAGATTTGTGCTTTTTGGCTAATTTGATGTTGTTTCCATTTGATGAGTTCGACATAATTCTGGGTATGGATTGGTTGACTTTGCATGATGTTGTTGTAAACTGCAAAAGAAAGACTATTGATCTACGGTGCCAAAATGATGAGATTATTTAGATTGAATCTAATTATCTGAATGGTTTACCAGGAGTGATATATTCGATGCTAGCTCAGGAATATGTGAGGAAAGGTTGCGAAGCTTATTTTGCCTATGTACTTGATAGTAAAGTAGCCGAAAGAAATATTGAATCAGTACCTGTTGTGTGTGAGTATCTGGATGTGTTTCCTGAAGAATTACTGGGTTTGCCACCTATTCGGGAGGTAGAGTTTTGTATTGAGTTAGTGCCTGGGACGACTCTGATATCGATAGCTCCAAACAGAATGACACCTATTGAATTAAAGGAATTGAAAGCTCAGTTGCAGGAGTTGACAGATAAAGGTTTCACGCGATCGAGTTTCTCTCCCTGGTGTACACCAGTTTTATTTGTGAAAAAGAAAGATGGAATTATGAGAATGTGCATCGATTATAGACAGCTCAATAAGGTGACTATAAATAACAAGTATCCGTTGCCATGAATTGATGATTTGTTTGATCAACTGAAAGGAGCTACTATATTTTTGAAGATAGATTTGGGATCAGGCTACTATCAGTTGCGAGTTAAAGACTCTGATGTGTCAAAGACTGCTTTCTGGATGAGGTACAGACATTATGAGTTTCTAGTTATGCCTTTCGGACTTACTAATGCACCTGCTATTTTCATGGATTTGATGAATCGGATCTTCAAACAGTATCTGGATAGGTTTGTGGTTGTATTCATAGATGACATTTTGATCTACTCCCTTGATGAAACCGAGCATGCCAAACATCTGAAACTTGTGTTACTGAATCTGCTAAATAAATAGTTGTCGGCAAAGTTCAGTAAATGTAAGTTTTGGTTACATGAAGTTAGTTTTCTGGGCCATGTTGTGTCAGCATCGGGTATTCGGGTTGATCCGAGTAAAATTTTAGCTATACTTGATTAGAAACCTCCGAAGAATGTTTCTGAAGTCTGAAGTTTTTTGGGACTTGCTGGTTATTATAAACGGTTCATGAAAGGTTTCTCTATGATTGCAGCTCTGATGATGAAGGTATTGCAGAAAGATGTTAAGTTCAAGTGGTCGAAAAGTGCCAAAAAAGTTTTGATCAGTTGAAAGCCCTTTTGATCGAAGCTCCAGTGCTGGTTTAGCCAGAATTAGGTAAAGAATTTGTTATCTATAGTGATGCATCTTTAAATGGTTTGGGTTGTGTTTTGATGCAAGAAGGAAAAGTTATAGCTTATGCTTCAAGACAGTTAAAGCCACATGAAAAGAACTATTCGACACACGACTTAGAACTGGCAGCTATTATATTTTCATTGAAGATATGGCGTCACTATCTGTTTGGCGAGAAATGCCATGTTTATTCTTCTCACAAAAGCCTAAAATATTTGATGACTCATAAATATTTGAATTTGAGGCAACCTCGATGGTTAGAAATGTTAAAAGACTACGAGCTTATGATTGACTATCACCCGAGAAAGGCTAATATCGTTGCTGATGCTCTAAGTCGAAAATCATTATTTGCTTTGTGTGCAATGAATGTGCATATGGCTATGTCTGATGATGGTTCGATAATAGCTGAATTAAAAGCAAGACCATTATTTGTTCAACAAATTTGTGATGCCCAGAAAGTTGATGATGATTTGATACCAAAACGAGCTCAATACGATTCAAATGTTGATTCAGAGTTCAGAGTGGATGCTGAGGGTTCTTTGAGATTCAAAAACAAAATATGTGTCCTAAGAAATTCAGAGTTGATTCAGATGATTTTGAATGAAGCTCACAGTAGTCAATTATCTGTTCACCCCGGTAGTACAAGGATGTACAATGATCTAAAACAGCTTTACTGGTGGCATGGTATGAAACGAGACATTTCTAACTTTGTTTTGAAATGCTTAATCTGTCAACAAGTAAAAGCCGAGCATCAGGTACCTTCTGGATTGCTTCAGCCGATCATGATACCTGAATAGAAATGGGACAGAGTTACTTGGATTTTGTATTTGGTTTACCATTGACTCCGAGTAAGAAAGATGCAATCTGGGTTATTGTGGATAGATTGACTAAATTGGCTCATTTTGTTCCGATACGTATAGACTACTCATTTGATAAGCTAGCTGAATTATATGTTTCTCAGATTGTGAGATTACATGGTGTGCCTATTTGTATTGTTTCGGATAGAGATCTAAGGATTACATCGCGGTTTTGGAAGAAACTGCAAGATGCACTAGGTACGAAATTACATTTTAGCATTGCTTACCATCCACAAACAGATGGTTAGTCCAAAAGAATCATTTAGAGACTTGAGGATATGTTGAGACTGTGACAGCCCTAATTTGACCCTAGTCGGAATGTGGTTTTGGGACCACAAAACCGAGTCATAAAATTTAGTTAAAATTTTAATTGCATATCTTATATGTGTGATAGTACTTGTATAAAAATTTGATGTTTTAATTTTATCTTAGGAATGTGAATTTTGCTTGAAAGGATCTAGTTGAGAGACTTAGAAAATTATGATAGGTAAATAAGTAAGGACCAAATAGTATTAAAATAGGAAAGTTTGGGTTTGCATGTCAAAGTGCCCAATTCATGTTAAGTGGCTGGCCAAGCATGGTTCCATTCCTCCAAGTTTATGTTGTTTATTATTTAATATTGGTAAGTAAATTAAAATAAATTAAAGAAAGGAATTAAAAAGGAAAAGATGAATAAAATAAGGAGGGAAGAGGGAGTGTTCATCTTTTTTTTTTCTTTGGCTATTGCCGTGAGTGAGGAGAAGGAAGGGAGATTTGGTTATTTGATTTTGGCTTGGAAGATGGCTAGAATGAGCTCAAGATCCTAAAGGAGAGGCGTCCAACAAGGGGAAATCGAAGGTCATCGAGTAGCCGACTTGGAATTATTTTACCCAACACAAGGTAAGTCATTAAGCATATAGTTGGTATTATTTTAAATGATCGTAATACCTATGCAATTGTGTTTAATGAGATGAAATGTATACAAATGTATATGTATGTAGAGATGAAATTGTCGAATGTAAAAAGGAAGTGAAGCGTATAGAGTGGCTGGTTTTCGGCACTAAGTGTGCGGGCAATAAGTGTTCACGGTTGTGAGATTGGCACTAAGTGTGCGGGCTTGAAATGCAGGGCACTAAGTGTGCGAGTTTAAAGTACATGGCACTAAGTGTGCGTGGTTGATTATTAAGCACTATGTGTGCGAACCCACTATATATATATATTTTCTATCAATTATTTATATTAAGGGTGCAACCTTACCGAGTCGATTTCGGACAGCGGAAAGGGTAAGTACCTTGAGTTCATGGCTAATAGGTGCTATGTTTATATTTGGAGTTGAGCGTGGTATGTTTTGAACCTATGTGATGATTATAATTGAAGTCACGTACATAAGGTTCATCGTGGAATAGGTGAAAGTTCGCTTAGTTGTATGATTGTAACGAAAATAAAATGATGTATGGAAATGCCTCAATTATTCTATTGAATAGCGTATGAAATGTCAATGTAGGACTTGGAATGAGATTGAATCGTAAGGTCTAAGAAACTATGGCATAGTTCGGTATGGATGGAGTACTTAGCCTCATTTCGTTGTTTCCTCTTGTGAAAATTTTATTAATGGATGGTAGTGTAATGCTTATGACTTCTGAGTTATATACTCATTCGGTGTTTGCTTGTCACCTATTTTAGGTTTCTTGGACTCGACTTTTTGCGTATTCGGACTGTCATCAAGTCATCACACCGGCTAGCAACTTTTGGTATTTTGTTCTTAGTTGGTCTAGGAGAACATTTCGGCATGTATAGGCTATTATGTTTTGTTGAAATTTGGTATGTAAACTTTTAGCCATGCGAAAATGGCATAAATGTTCGGTTGGAATTGGTTCTATGATGTTTGGACACAAGTCTTGGTAATTCGGTTTTGGTTGAGTATTGGTTGAGGCCTACTCGATTATTATGCCATATGTCATGGCTGATTATTTTCGTGTTAAATTCATGATTTGGTAATAGTGTAGTGGGGAGATGCTCGGTGATGATTAGCCTTTGGCATGGCTAGTCATGGTCATAAATTGTGACATGTATGATGAATTATTAGTTAGATCAAGGAAAAATCATGAAATAGGCATAGTTTGTTTTAGTAACAGATGCTGACAGCAGCAGTGATGTGAGATTGAAAAATCACTAAAAATAGTATAAATGGAATTAAATAATGAAAAATTATGAAATCGAAGCTTGATGAGTCTATTTTCATATGGAAGAAACGAAAAGACCATATGAGCTGTATGTTAGGAGTTAATTAAATTCTTGTGAAACAGGGCCAGAGCGATTTCTGGATCCCCTGTTTTGATTTAGAAAATTCACCGTAAATTTTATCGAGATAATTAGAGGTCGTACCTTATATGTAAAAATTCATTATCGAGTCTAGTTTCATTAGAGACAAACTTCATAGGCATTGAAGCCCTGTACAGGGAGATATTTAAATCGTAAGGTACAGATGTCAGTGTAGTCGAACCTTGAAACAGGGGAGACTTTAACAAATAAACTGTACTAATTGGACCAACAAAAAAATTCTACAAAAATTCCCCCATATAGATATATGAGTCTAGTTTCGGGGAAAATTTACGGAATTGGATTTCGAGTTTCAGAACTCAAAATATGATTTTTAAAGCGAGCACGATACAGTAGCCAGCTTGCCTGGAACAAAAAAAAAAATAGGGGGAAATAAATGAAGTAAGCCGGTAACACCTCGTGTTCGATTTTCGGTAACGGCCATGAGTTTAGGGTGTTACAGAGATGTTGCATTTTAGAGTTCGAAGGTACATTGGAACGATACTTACCTCTGATTGAATTTGCGTACAATAACAGTTTTCAATCGAGTATCAAAATGACACCTTATGAAGCTTTGTACGGTCATAAATGTCGTACACCATTGTATTGGACTGAGCTCAGTGAAAATAAGATACAGGGGGTCGATTTGATCAGAGAAAATGAACAAAAAGTGAAAATGATCCGTGAAAATCTGAAAACAACGTCAGATCGTCAGACGGACTTGAAACAAAATGATAGAGTTTCAGACTGGATAAAAAGTCTTTTTGAAAGTCTCACCGTGGAAGAAAATACTCAGATTCAGTCGTAAAGTCCAATTGAGTCTAAGATTTATTAGGCCGTATGAGATTATAGAGTGTATCAAACTGGTTACTTACAGACTGTTGTTGCCACCTGAGTTAGAAAAGATCCACAATGTACTCCATGTTTCAATGCTTCGTAGATATCGATCTGATCCCTCACATGTGATTAGTTCTTCTGAGACTAGGATTATATCCAATATGACCTACGAGGAAGAACCAATTCGCATTCTAGCTCGCGAGATTAAAGAATTGCAAAATAAGAAAATTTCATTAGTAAAGGTATTGTGGCATAAACATGGAGTTGAGGAAGCAACATGGGAGCTAGAGGATGCAATGAGAGAGTGTTTTCCAAATCTATTCACCGATAATATTTTTGGGGATGAAAATCCCTAAGGGGGGAGAGTTGTAACAGCCTGATTTAGACCCTAGTCGGAACGGTGGTTTTGGGACCACAAATCTGAGTAAAAAAAATATTTAAAAAATATTTTTTATTTTTATTATATGCGAATTTGTGTGTGTGAAATTTTCGTGATTTAATTTTGTCGTTTAGGTTTCCGATTAAATAAACGAACTTAATCGAGTAAAATGAACTTGATAGTGTAACACCCCGAACCCGAGACCATCGCCGGTATCGGACACGAGGGGTTAACAAGCCAAGTTCACATATTTTGCCCCCCCCCCAATTTGACATTTCCAGTCAGGCTAGAAAACTGCGTCACCGTCGCCTTAAAAATCATATCTCGAGTTTCAAAACTCGGAAACTGGTTTCGTAAATTTTCCCTGAATTTATACTCATATATCCATCCATGGATTTATTTCTAGAATTTTTGGTCGGGCAAATTGGTACAGTTTATTAGTTAAAGTCACCCATGTTACAGGGATCGACTGCTCTGATCTTCGCGCATTATAACTTGAATATCTCTCTGTACAGGGCTTTAATACTGGTGCCGTTTGTTTCTAATGAAACTAGACTCAAAATGGAATCTGTACATATAAGGCATGACTCCTAATTCTTTCTAGATAATTTATAGTAAATTTTTAAAGTTGCAACAGGGGACCCAGAAACCGTTCTGGCCCTGTCTCACAATAGCTTTAATATCTCTTAACATGTAACTCCTATGACCATTTCGTTTCTTCCATATGAAAATAGACTCATCAAGGTTCATTTACATAGCTTATTCACTATTTAATACCATTCCTACAAATTTTGGTGATTTTCACATTCACGTCACTGCAGCTGGCAGCATCTGTTTTAAGGTAGGTCTTACCTATTTTGTAGTCTCCATGAACCAACTAGTCTTGCCATACATAGGTTCATATATGATCATTTTAACCATACCAATGGCTGATCATGTGACCAACATTCCCATCTCCAATCCATAATCACATCATGACACCATATATATATATACAAACATCAAATAGTCTAAGTTCAGTACTTCACTTTTACGAGCCATTTTCGCATGGCCGTACACATATACATCACAGCATATTTAAACCAACAAGGGGTAGTCCTATACATGCCATTTCAAAGTTCAACCAAAATTTATACCAAAATAGAGCGTTGATAGTGTGGATGACTTGACTTTATTGATCCCGAATCCGATTGCTATCGGCGAAATCTATAAAACAGAGAGCCAAAGTAGGGGTAAGCATTTTTATGCTTAGTAAGTCTCAAGGAATATAATCAACTCTAATTACAGCAATACATTCACATAGCCAAATGCATCATTTCATTAATACACATTCTTACTTCACACTTCATCATTATATACTTTCACAAAGTATCAATCAATTCAATAACTGAAATTCATTAGTCGATTGAGCGAATGTTGCTCAAACATGTCGACTTTCAATGCACATATAAACGTACCTTATTCTTTGGGCTTTTCGAGTGTACTAATTGAATTTATTACAGCAACCAACACTCACCTCCAGCCCAAGATTCTTGAAATATAACCGGATATAACCATGTGCACAAATGCCTTGGTCTTAGCCGGATAGAATGACTTCATACGAATGCCTTGGTCTTAGCCGGATGTAGCCACTAGCACAATTGCCTTGGGTCTTAACCGGATATAATTTCAGCATAATTGTCTTCGGGGCTTAGCCCGGATATCATTCAATTTCTCATGCACACATACATCAATAATCATTGGACATACATATTTCATTTTCGTTACTAAGGCTCAAACACAATTATAATTACTAGCATAATCGCCTTCGGGACTTAGCCCGGGTATCATTCGAATACTCATACACACATAAATCAATAATCAATACATCCATATTTCATTCCACATAATTCAAGTAAGGTCACTTCTTGAGGACTTACCTCGGATGTTGTCGAACGGCTTTTACGGCTATTCGATCACTTTTTCCTTCCCCTTGTCCAATTGTGGCCCTCTTAGCTCTTGAGCTAATTCAAACAAATTCAATTTATTAAAACCACATTGTGCTAGCTTATGGCCGAATATGACAAGGAGTTTAAATGGTCATATGGCCACTCTTTAGCTTGAATACACAATGGTCATGCACATTTTATACTACATCAAGCAATTCAATACAATTCATTCGAGCATCAAGGAAAAGCTAAGGCCATCAATAGGCTACCTAAGGCCGAATATACATGTCCATGTTGAGGCCAATTATGCATAATACCACACAAAAACAGCATGCATTTTACTAGTTAATGCTTTGCATATTGTAGCTCAAAACTTATAATATAGCATCAAGCACTCATATGTGTGCTAGGCGAATGTGCTTACAATTTCACAATTATTCTTCAACATCTTCTTCTTTAAACAAACATATTCATCACTTACTTCATAACCAAAGCATCATGTGCAAACATATATATACATATTTGAGCATGGCGAATTTCAAGGTGTCCATAGCCATCCAAAACACAAATTTTAACTAACATGCAAGAAGCATGAACCATGCTCATGAATGCATCATGGCGAATATGACAATCATGCCCTTTTCAACTTCAATCAAGGTTAAACAAAAGAAAACTCAAAGTCTTACTCAAGATGGCTACAAAGAAATCTCAAGAGTAGACAATCCATCATTGCATGCATCATCATCAAGCTTCACACTTAGCATGCAATGGCTTTATCACCATAACAACTTTGGCCAAATACCATTTCCATGGCATAACAAAGATTTGAGCCATGGCTAACATGCACATCAAGTTAGCAACCAAGACATGCATGAAACTCCTAACACAACCTCATACATACCTTAATCTTGATGCAAACTTAGCCAAATCTCCTTCTAGATCTCTTGAAACCAAGCATGAAGCAAAAATCCTCCCCCTTTTTCCTTAGTATTTTCGGCCAAGAAGTGAAAATGGATGAACAAAATTTTTCTTTTCTTTCCTTAGGACATTCGGCCAAGAGCTATGGTGAAAGATGAACACTTTTTTTTTCCATACTCTTATTTTATTATTTCTAACAAGCACCACTAGCAAAACATGTTTAAGACATGTTTTCTTTTGCCCATATTCATCACCATGGCCGGCCACTATAGTCAAATTTGGGGAATTTGACATGCAAGGACAACATTTCCTAGTGTGCATCAATAGGCCACTTCCACATTTGCCTATCTCAATTCTAAATTTTCTCACACAAGTCCTTTCTAGTGAAATTCACCTTTATAACACTAAATCAATCATCATAAAATGTCATACATGAGCACACACATATTATAGGCATCAAAATAAATTTTTAATTATTTTTATGCCTCGGTTTTGTGGTCCCGAAACCACATTCCGACTAGGGTCAAATTAGGGACGTCACAACTCTCCCCCACTTAAGAAATTTTCGTCCCCGAAAATCTTACCGGTAAATAGATTTGGATATCGCTCTTTCATAGAGTTCTCGGTCTCCCAAGTAGCTTCTTCTATCCCGTGCTTGAGCCATAACACTTTCACTAGCGGAACCCGCTTGTTTCGCAACTCTTTCACTTCTCGTGATAGGATACGAATCGGTTCTTCCTCATAACTCATATTAGCTTGAATTTCAATTTCTGATGGACTAATCACGTGCGATGGATCGGATCTATAGCGTCGAAGCATCGAAACATGAAAGACATCGTGAACCCTTTCGAGTTCAGGGGGCAAAATCAAACGATATGCCACTGGACCGACTCGCTCGGATATCTCATATGGCCCAATGAACCTCGGGCTCAACTTGCCCTTACTACGGTAGAACTCGAGTATCTTTTTCCAAGGCGATACCTTGAGAAACACTTTATCACCCACGATACTCGATATCCTTACGCTTGGATCCGCGTCGACTTGACGATCGGCGGCTATCTTGAACTTTCACGGATTACTTTCACTTTCTGTTCAGCATCCCTAATCAAATCCACCCCGAAAATCTTACTTTCACCGAGCTCAGTCCAAAACAATGGTGTACGGCATTTACAACCGTACAAGGCCTCGTAGGGTGCCATCTTAATACTTGATTGAAAGCTGTTGTTGTAAGCGAATTCAATCAACGGCAAATACCGTTCCCATGAACCACTAAACTCGAGGACGCAACATCTTAACATATCCTCAAGTATCTGAATTATCCGCTCGGATTGACCATCGGTTTGGGGGTGAAAGGCGGTGCTGAAATGCAACTTGGTACCCAAAGCTTCTTGCAACTTTTTCCAAAATCGCGAGGTAAATCTCGGATCTCTATCCGACACGATGGAAATAGGCACCCCGTGTAATCTCACAATCTAAGAAACGTACAATTCGGCTAATTTGTCCATTGAAAAATCCGTTCGTTACGGGGACAAAGTGGGCCGACTTAGTCAATCGATCTACCACGACCCAAACCGCATCCTTCTTACTGCTGACAATGGCAGTCCGGATACAAAGTCCATTGTGACTCGATCCCATTTCCACTCGGTATCGTGATTGGTGAAGTAATCTGAAGGCACCGATGTTCCGCTTTCACTTGTTGACATATTAAACATCTCAAACAAAGTCGGAGATGTCTCGCTTCATACCATGCCACCAAAATCGACGTTTCAAATCATTGTACATCTTCGTACTCCCGGGTGGATTGCCATTCGGCTACAATGGGCTTCATTCGAATTATCGAAATGAGTTCAATTCTTTGGAACACACGACGACTTTTGAACCTCAAACAATCGTCATCATCGATTTGAAACTCGAATCCTTGTTCGAACACACTCAGCCGTTTTGCGACCAACTCGTCGTCGACTTTCGAGCTTCTCGAATTTGATGTGTCAATAATGGTTTAGCTTTCAATTCAGCCACTAACACACTGTCGGATCGAACAGACAAGTGCACATTCATCGCTCGTAAAGTGAATAATGATTTACGACTCAAGGCATCCGCAACCACATTCGCCTTTCCCGGGTGATAGTCAATGACAAGCTCATAATCCTTTAACAGCTCGAGCCAACGTCTTTGTCGCAGATTTAAGTCTCTTTGGGTCATCAAATATTTGAGACTTTTGTGATCCGAGTACACATGGCACCTTTCACCAAATAAGTAATGTCGCCAAATCTTTAAGGCGAATACGATGGCGGCCAATTCGAGATCATGGGTCGGATAATTTTTCTCATGTGGCTTTAATTGCCTCGACGCATAGGCCACAACTCGACCTTCTTGCATCAATACACAACCTAACCCAAGTAGGGAGGCGTCGCTATAGATGACAAACTCTTTGCCGGACTCGGGTTGCACTAGAATTGGGGCTTCAGTCAAATAAGTTTTCAGTTGATCGAAACTTTTCTGACATTTCTCCGTCCATTCGAACTTAACATCCTTTTGGAGTAGCTTCGTCATCGGCGTGGTTATCGTTGAGAAACCTTTTACAAATCGTCGGTAATAACCGGCAAGCCCCAAAAAGCTCCGAACCTCAGTAATATTTCTCGGAGGCTTCCAATTAAGTATGGCTGAAATTTTATTGGTCGAATCGAATACCGATCTGAGATACCACATGACCCAAGAAGCTAACCTCTCTTAACCGAACTCACACTTCTTTGAACTTAGCATATAATTGCTTATCCGTAAAATTTGCAGCACTAACCGCAGGTGTTCAAGCATGTTCGGTCTCATCTCTTGAATAGACCAAGATGTCATCAATGAACACGACTACGAATCGATCCAAATATGGTCTCAAGATCCGATTCATTAAATCCATAAATACCGAGGGCATTAGTGAGCCCAAGCGGCATCACTAGGAACTCATAGTGACCATATCTCGCTTACGAGGCGGTCTTGGGTGCGTCAATCTCGGATTCGCAATTGATAATAGCCTCGATCTCAAATCTATTTTCGAGAACACCGAGGCTCCTTCAGTTGATCGAACAAGTCATCGATACGTGGCAACAAATATTTGTTCATTATCGCCGCTTTATTAAGTGGCGATAGTCGATGCTGCACCGCATGGTTCCATCCTTCTTCTTCACGAACAACAACGGCGCACCCAAGGCGAAAAACTCGGGCGAGCAAAACCTCTATCCACCAATTCTTGCAACCGAGCTTTCAACTCCTTTAATTCGTTGGTGCCATACGATACGGAGCTATCGAAATTGGAGTGGTACCGGTACCAATTCGATGCCAAATTCTATTTCTCGAGCAATGGTAAACCCGCAATTCTTCGGGAAAACATCCGGTATTCACAAACCACGGACACAGATTCGGGTTTCTTTTACGATTCCTTGTCATCGAAAGCACGACGCAAGGTACGCCGCACCCTTTTCTTACATATTTCGGGCCAACATCGCGATATTACGGTGGCAACCCTTTAAGTCCGTAGACTCAACCCGAATTATCTTGTTATTCGCGCTCCTCAAATCGATAGTCTTGCTCTTGCAATTTACAACCGCATCGTGCATGGTCAACCAATCCAAACCAAGAATAACGTCGAACTCATCGAGCGGAAAAAGCATCAAGTCCGCGGAAAACAAGAACCTCGGAACACTAGGGGACTTTTCTTGCACACTTTGTTGACCAAAGACGTAATGACCCAAGGGTTTGACACCGAATTACAAACTCGATGACTCAATAGGCAAAGTCTTCTTTGGATGCTAAGGTTTCACATATATAAGAGTGAGTAGAACCGGGGTCAATCAAAGCAATCACATTAGTATTGAAAAGAGTGAAAGTACCGGTAATGACATCCGGAGAGGCGGCATCCTCACGTGCGCAGTATGGCATAAGTCCTTGCGAGAGCACGAGCCTCGATCGATGGTAGCATCTCTAGATCCTCTCCGCCGCCACTAACATTGCCCATATTTCTAGGTGGCCTACCTCGGCGATGGTAGCACCGGGTTTCCACTCGACTTACATTCTTCAAGCATCCTCGGGCAATCCTTCATAAAGTGGTCGGCCGATCCACACTTATAGCAGAGCGATCACGAAACCAATAGCTCCCGAATGCCATTTGCCACAATGTAGACACTCCGCCCTCTCTCGCGATCATTTCCACCATCGCGATCGAAGTGACTCGTGTGGTCACAGGGGTCGATCGTGTCCTCGTCTAGAAAAGCCCGAAGCGCCTCTAGACCGGCTCACATCATCTCGAAATCTCTTGATGCTTGTTGAAGAGACTTTCCGAGGACCTCTTTCGAATTCTCCGGTTCCCACATCACTTTTTGTTTCTCCTTTCTAAGCTCTTGACTTTACAAGCTCGCTCAACAAGTACTACGAACTCTCGTATCTCGAGAATGCCAACAAACATCCTTATATCATCATTCAGCCCATCCTCGAGCGTTTACACATAATAGCTTGGACGAAATGCATTCTCACGCGTCTGGCTAAGCCTCACAAACTTTCGTTCAGAATCGGTAACGGACATAGAACCTTGCTTAAGATCAAGAAATTCCTTCGCTTTTGGTCGATGAATCTCTGACTGATATACTTTTTTCGGAACTCGGTTTGAAAGAATAACCAAGTCACTTGCTCTCTAGGCACCACAGAAGTCAGAGTACTCCACCAATAGTAGGCGGACTCGCGTAGCAAGGAGATAGTACACTTTAAGCACTCATCGGGTGTACAAGATAGCTCATCGAGCACCCGGATAGTGTTGTCCAACCAAAATTCAGCTCGCTCGGCATCATCATCATCCGTAGCTTTAAATTCAGTGGCCCCATGTTTTCGAATCCTATCGACTGGGGGCTTACTTGACCTTATTTGGTCAATTACCGGAGGTATTATAGGTGCGGGGGTTGCATTTGTCGGGAATGGAGGTTGTGGAATAGCCGTGTTAGTTCGAATGTATTGATTAAACCATTCGTTCATCACACTATAAAAGGCTTGCCTAGCCTCATCATTCGGATTGCTGGCCATAGGTTGAGAGTCCGCGGCGCTGTCCCTTGCGGGAGCAGCGCCACACTCTCCACATCATCAGCTATCGCTCGGTTGGGATCGGGATCCATTGCTATAAACAAACACAAAGTCAAATTGTCGAAATCACCACACTATCGATTCATCATTTAATGGCATGTATAGCTAGACCCCAAACACATCACGGTAGTCCTAGAATCGACTAAACCGTGGCTCGATACCAATAAAATTGTAACACCCGAACCCGAGACCATCGCCGTGTCGGACACGAGGGTTAACAAGCCAAGTTCACATATTTTGCCCCCAATTTGACATTTCCAGTCAGGCTGGAAAACTGCGTCACCGTCGCCTTAAAAATCATATCTCGAGTTTCAAAACTCGGAAACTGGTTTCGTAAATTTTCCCTGAATTTAGACTCATATATTCATCCATGGATTTATTTCTAGAATTTTTGGTCGGGCCAATTGGTACAGTTTATTAGTTAAATTCACCCATGTTACAGGGATCGACTGCTCTGACCTTCGCGCATTATAACTTGAATATATCTCTGTACAGGGCTTTAATACTGGTTCCGTTTGTTTCTAATGAAACTAGACTCAAAATGGAATCTGTAAATATAAGGCATGACTCCTAATTCTTTCTGGATAATTTATAGTAAATTTTTAAAGTTGCGACAGGGGACCCAGAAACCGTTCTGGCCCTGTCTCACAATAGCTTTAATATCTCTTAACATGTAACTCCTATGACCATTTCGTTTCTTCCATATGAAAATAGACTCATCAAGGTTCATTTACATAGCTTATTCACTATTTAATACCATTCCTACAAATTTTGGTGATTTTTCACATTCACGTCACTGCAGCTGGCAGCATCTGTTTTAAGGTAGGTCTTACCTATTTTGTAGTCTCCATGAACCAACTAGTCTTGCCATACATAGGTTCATATATGATCATTTTAACCATACCAATGGCTGATCATGTGACCAACATTCCCATCTCCAATCCATAATCACATCATGACACCATATATATATATATACAAACCGCAAATAGTCTAAGTTCAGTACTTCACTTTTACGAGCCATTTTCGCATGGCCGTACACATATACATCACAGCATATTTAAACCAACAAGGGTAGTCCTATACATGCCATTTCAAAGTTCAACCAAAATTTATACCAAAATAGGCGTTGATAGTGTGGATGACTTGACTTTATTGATCCCGAATCCGATTGCTATCAAGCGAAATCTATAAAACAGAGAGCCAAAGTAAGGGTAAGCATTTTTATGCTTAGTAAGTCTCAAGGAATATAATCAACTCTAATTACAGCAATACATTCACATAGCTAAATGCATCATTTCATTAATACACATTCTTACTTCACACTTCATCATTATATACTTTCACAAAGTATCAATCAATTCAATAACTGAAATTCATTAGTCGATTGAGCGAATGTTGCTCAAACATGTCGACTTTCCAATGCACATATAAACGTACCTTATTCTTTGGGCTTTTCGAGTGTACTAATTGAATTTATTACAGCAACCAACACTCACCTCCAGCCCAAGATTCTTGGAATATAACCGGATATAACCATGTGCACAAATGCCTTGGTCTTAGCTCGGATAGAATGACTCATACGAATGCCTTGGTCTTAACCGGATGTAGCCACTAGCACAATTGCCTTGGTCTTAACCGGATATAATTTCCAGCATAATTGTCTTGGGGCTTAGCCGGATATCATTCAATTTCTCATGCACACATACATCAATAATCATTGGACATACATATTTCATTTTCGTTACTAAGGCTCAAACACAATTATAATTACTAGCATAATCGCCTTGGGACTTAGCCCGGTATCATTCGAATACTCATACACACATAAATCAATAATCAATACATCCATATTTCATTCCACATAATTCAAGTAAGGTCACTTCTTGAGGACTTACCTCGGATGTTGTCGAGCGGCTTTTACGGCTATTCGATCACTTTTTCCTTCCCTTGTCCAATTGTGGCCCTCTTAGCTCTTGAGCTAATTCAAACAAATTCAATTTATTAAAACCACATTGTGCTAGCTTATGGCGAATATGACAAGGAGTTTAAATGGTCATATGGCCACTCTTTAGCTTGAATACACAATGGTCATGCACATTTTATACTACATCAAGCAATTCAATACAATTCATTCGAGCATCAAGGAAAAGCTAAGGCCATCAATAGGCTACCTAAGGCCGAATATACATGTCCATGTTGAGGCCAATTATGCACTAATACCACACAAAACAGCATGCATTTTACTAGTTAATGCTTTGCATATTGTAGCTCAAAACTTATAATATAGCATCAAGCACTCATATGTGTGCTAGGCGAATGTGCTTACAATTTCACAATTATTCTTCAACATCTTCTTCTTTAAACAAACATATTCATCACTTACTTCATAACCAAAGCATCATGTGCAAACATATATATACGTATATGAGCATGGCGAATTTCAAGGTGTCCATAGCCATCCAAAATACAAATTTTAACTAACATGCAAGAAGCATGAACCATGCTCATGAATGCATCATGGCGAATATGACAATCATGCCCTTTTCAACTTCAATCAAGGTTAAACAAAAGAAAACTCAAAGTCTTACTCAAGATGGCTACAAAGAAATCTCAAGAGTAGACAATCCATCATTGCATGCATCATCATCAAGCTTCACACTTAGCATGCAATGGCTTTATCACCATAACAACTTTGGCCAAATACCATTTCCATGGCATAACAAAGATTTGAGCCATGGCTAACATGCACATCAAGTTAGCAACCAAGACATGCATGAAACTCCTAACACAACCTCATACATACCTTAATCTTGATGCAAACTTAGCCAAATCTCCTTCTAGATCTCTTCCAAACCAAGCATGAAGCAAAAATCCTCCCCTTTTCCTTAGTATTTTCGCCAAGAAGTGAAAATGGATGAACAAAATTTTCTTTTCTTTCCTTAGGACATTCGCCAAGAGCTATGGTGAAAGATGAACACTTTTTTTTTTTCCATACTCTTATTTTATTATTTCTAACATGCACCACTAGCAAAACATGTTTAAGACATGTTTTCTTTTGCCCATATTCATTACCATGGCCGCCACTATAGTCAAATTTGGGAATTTGACATGCAAGGACAACATTTCCTAGTGTGCATCAATAGGCCACTTCCACATTTGCCTATCTCAATTCTAAATTTTCTCACACAAGTCCTTTCTAGTGAAATTCACCTTTATAACACTAAATCAATCATCATAAAATGTCATACATGAGCACACACATATTATAGGCATCAAAATAAATTTTTAATTATTTTTATGCCTCGGTTTTGTGGTCCCGAAACCACATTCCGACTAGGGTCAAATTAGGGACGTCACAGATAGTTTAATGTGTGAGCACCAAATTGTTAATGTCTTTTTAATATGAAGTCTTTATGTTGAAATTGGGCCACTATTAATATAGGTGGACGGAAAATGACATATATATATGTGATAATATAATATTTTTAACTAAGGTTAATATGATAAATTAATAAAATAAGTTAATATAATATAAACATATCATAAAATAAGCCATGTTCATTTTATATATAAACATATCATAAAATAAGCCATGTTCAGTTTATTTTCTCTTGACCGAAACCAAAATAAGAAAGAAAAAGAAAAGAAGCTAGGGTTCGGCTATTTCTCAACTTGATCCAAGGTAAGTTCCAGCTCGGTTTTTTTATAATTTTTACGTTTTTGAGATCGTTGCTAATTTATCTTCAAGACCCATGCTTGAATTTTTTATTTTGATGAATATTTTGAGTTATGCCTTTGTTGAGGGCTTGTGATTTTTGTTGTTTGATGATGAAATATGAAAGATATGTTTTGGATTAGCATGTTTTGTATTGGAGTTTTTGATGATTTTGAGTAATTAGGACTAAATTGAAATAATTTGAGGGACTAACATGTGAAATAAATAAAATATATGGACTTGTATGAATATGGATAACATTCGGCCTAACATGGGTGAAGTGAAATTTTGCATATTTTGTGTTTTGTGTAATAAGGACTAAATTGTAAAAAGTGTAAAATGTCAAGGGTAAAATGGTAATTTGCCTATTTAATGTGTTTTTGGAGAAAATTGATTGAAAATATGTTTGAATGAGCTTAATTCGAATATGTTTAGATCAAGAACCAAAGAAATCGGATTTGGATCGGGGGAAAACGAAAGTTGTCGACTAGCTGTTCTGTTCCATTTTATATCATCCGAGGTAAGTTTATAAGCAAATAGGTGTACTAAATTTTAATTAAATGCAAATTATATGTGCTGAATTGAAATATGAGAATATATATATGCTATTGCCGAATGTGTATAAGCTTGGCTACCATGTTCGTGTATTCGTTTCGACCGAGTTACGACGTTCGAAACCCCTGTATAAACTTTAGGAATAGTTAGGATTCATATGTCATGACATAGGATTCCGATATGTGATGTGTGAGTAAGACCATAGCATTGATATGTGATTTCGATATATATATATTTAGTAAGACCACATGCAGGGCGATGGCATCGATATGTGATTACATGTAAGACCACGTCTGGGACGTTGGCATTGTACGATATGTGTGATTATCCGAGCAACCTATCCAATTCTGAATGGTTCATCAGGCACAGATAAGTTGTGATTGAATGTAACACCCCGAACCCGTGACCGTCGCCGGTGTCGGACACGAGGGGTTAACGGGCCAAATCCTCTCAAGGTACCAACCAATTTGGCATTTCCAGACAGGCTGGAAAACTGCGTCACTGTCGCCTTAAAAATCATATCTCGAGTTCCAAAACTCGGAAACTGATTCCGTAAATTTTCCCTAAATTTAGACTCATATATCCATCTATGGATTTATTTCTAGAATTTTTGGTCGGGCAAATTGGTACAGTTTATTAGTTAAAGTCACCCATGTTACAGGGGTCGACTACACTGACCTTCGCGCGTTACAACTTGAATATCATCTCGTACAGAGCTCTAATGCTCATGCCGTTTGTTTCTAATGAAACTAGACTCAAAGGGAAATCTATTCATATAAGGCATGACTTCAAATTGTTTCTGGATAATTTATGGTAAATTTTCAAAGTCGAGACAGGGGACCCAGAAACAGTTCTGGCCCTGTCTCACGAGAACTTTAATATTTCTCAGTATACTGCTCATATGGTCATTTCGTTTTGTCCATATAAAAATAGATTCATCAAGGTTCAATTTCATAATTTACTCACTATTTAATTCTACTTCTACTATTTTTAGTGATTTTTCAATCTCATCTCACTGCTGCTGTCCGCAACAGTTACTGCAGTAGACTATGCCAATTTCATGAATCTTTCCTTGGCCTTAATCATCCATCATACATGACACAAATTATGGCCACCTTATCAAAATTAAAGTTTCTAAGACTCGTGGCTATAGGTTCTAGCATCCCACTCGACGACCACATAGGCCATTTTCACATGGCTTAAAGTTTACAACCCACAGTTCAACAAAATATAATAGCCTATACATGCCAAATGTTCTTCAACAACGAAGACAATACCAAAAGATTTCAGCGGTGTGATGACTTCAACGACGGTTCGATCACGCAAACAATACGAGTCCGAGAGACCTAAAATGGGTGACAAGAAAACACCGAGTGAGTTTATAACTCAGTAAGTCATAAGCATTCATCAATCCACTGATAAAGTTACTACAACATGAACAATAAACGAGGCTAGGTACTCATCCATATCGGATCTATACCATAATTCCTCGGACCTTTTGGTCCAATCTCATACCAAGTCATACATCCACATTTCATATTCTACACAACAAGATATTTGAAGCATTTTCACACACTAACTCATTTCCACCACAATCATACAATTTCAATCATCACATAGATTTAAGGCTTACCAAATTCAACCCCGAGCATGAACGTATTTTCTATTCGTCATGAGCTCGAGGTACTTACCGATCCACTGTCCATACTCAACTCGATGGAGACACACCCTCCATATATATAGAGTACGCACACACAAGGCTTAATACTCGATTTCTCACACTTAGTGCCACGCAATTTAAGCCCGCACACATAGTGCCATACCCTTCGAGCTCGCACACCCAAAGTCAGTATTTTTCCAACATGCACACTTAGTGCCATATATTTCCAGCATGCACACTTAGTGCCAATCTCGTCACCGTACACACGTATTGCCCGCACACTTAGTGCCGAAAGCAAACTTTCTACACATTTCACTATTTCTTTTACATTCAACAATTGTCATCACTCCATACACATACAATTTCATTTATATATATATATAGCATCCCATTAAATACAATTGCATAGATTTTACAATCATTTAAGCAATATCAAACATATGTGCTTAATGACTTACCTTGTGTTGGGCAAAATGGTTCCAACTCGGCTACTCGATGTTCTTTCCTTTGCCTTTGCTTGTTTCTCCACCTCGAGCTTCTTGAGCTTAGTCAATAAATTAACTAGTTTAACCGTCTTGCCAAATATTTATACATATATACATGACATCAACTATACTATCATCATTAATACATCAATTCACAAAATTTTATCTCATGAGCATATGACCCATTTTTACCCCATATGGCGAATGCTTCATTCATTACTCAACTAGCCATTCAACAATTTTCAACCTCATTACCACCCTTTTATGTCTAATTGTCTAAATGAGATTATCAACATGCCTATCTATAGCCGAATGTGCTAAAATTGATCTAACATCACCTACACACTTGATTAAATGGCGAATACCTATACTATCAATTATGGCATCATTTTTTATTCTTTCAAACACTTAGTTTTCCTCCCATGAACACTTGGCCGAATTTCTTTTCTCTTCTAGCATAGCTTCACACCTATTTGTAACATCCTATGAATCCACATACATCACATTTCTACATAAATTTCTTTTACTTTTCTTCTACTTCCATTCATAACATCAAAGACACCATACACATATATCATTACAAAGCTTGACACTTAGCATGCAAATGACATCCACACAAACCCACCTTAGCCAAAACTTAACTCATCTTCATGCCTCACCACCACAACATCAAACATCAAACATCAATGATACCAAGAAGACAACACCCATGGCCGAATATCATCCCCATTTCATGGTAAAGGTTTAGACCATGGGTTAGGTGGAACTCAAACTATCAACTAAAAACATGCATGAATCTCATGGATAACATCAACATACCTTAGTCTAGCAAACTCCCATGGCTGATTTTCTCAAGCTTTCCCCCCCCTTTCTTCTTAGTACATTCGGCCAAGCAAGGAGAAAATGAGAGAATGAACACTTTTTTTTCCTTTTCTTTGTTTTCTTCATATTCTCTTTCTTTTTTTTTCATTTCTTTATTCTTTCTACATAATCCACTAACTAAACATGTTGGCAACATGTTTCCACTCATAGCATGGCCGGCCATCATGCTTCATTTTGGCTAATTTGACATGCAAGGACAACACTTTCCCACATGTATTAATAGGGCCACCTTACATTTGCCTAGCACATTTCTAAATTTTCTCACATAAGTCCTATTTGATAAAAATTCACTTACACTTAACAAAATCGAAACATGAAATTTTCACACATGCATATATGCATATAATGAGCATCAATTATGATGGTTAATTATTATTATGACTCGGTTTAGTGGTCCCGAAACCACTTTCGACTAGGGTCAATTTAGGGATGTCACAACTCTCCCCACTTAAGAAATTTTCGTCCCCAAAAATCTTACTGGTAAATAGGCTCGGTATCGCTCTTTCATAGAGTCTTCAAGTTCCCAAGTGGCTTCTTCCATTCCGTGTTTATGCCACAACACCTTCACTAACGGGATTTTCCTATTGCAATTCTTTTACTTCACGCCTCATAATGCGAACCGGATCCTCTTCATAGCTCAAATTAGGTGAATCTCAATCTCGGATGGAGCAATTACGTGCGATGGATCAGACCTATATCGTCAAGCATCGAGACATGAAAACGTTGTGAATCTTTTCGAGCTCGAGGGCAAAATTAATCGATATGCGATGGCCCAACTCGTTCGGATACTTCATATGGCCCGATGAACCTCGGACTCAATTTGCCCTTACGACCAAATCTAAGCACCTTCTTCCAAGGTGAAACTTTGAGAAAGACCTTGTCTCCAACTTGATATTCAATATCTTTTCTTTTCAAATCCGCATACGACTTTTGGCGATCCGAAGCGACTTTCAAACTTTCACGAATTACTCGAACTTTTGCTCGGCATCCTTAACCAAATCAACCTCAAGAATTTACCTTCACTAAGTTCAGTCGAATAATGGGTACGGTATTTACGACCGTATAAAGCCTCGTAAGGCGCCATCTTAATACTTGATTGAAAGCTATTGTTGTGGCGAATTCAATCAAAGGCAAATATCTTTCCCATGAACCACTAAACTCAAGGATGCAACATCTCAACATATCCTCCGAGATTTGAATTATCCGTTTGGATTGACCATCGGTTTGGGGATGAAAAGCGGTGCTAAAATGCGACTTGGTACCCAAAACCTCTTGCAATTTCTTCCAAAATCGCGATGTAAATCTTGGGTCTCTATCCGACACGATAGAAATAGGCACCCCATGCAATCGAATAATTTGGGAGACGTATAATTACGCCAATTTATCAGCGAAAAATCCGTGCGGACAGAATAAAATGAGCGAGACTTGGTCATCTATCAACAATGACCCAGATCGCATCCTTCTTACTTGCGACAATGGCGGTCCGGATACAAAGTCCATGGTGACTCGATCACATTTCCACTCGGGTATCGTGATCGGTGAAGTAATCCGATGGCACTTGATGCTCGCTTTCACTTGTTGACATATTAAACATCTCGAAACAAAGTCAGAGATGTCTCGTTTCATACCATGCCACCAAAACCGACGTTTCAGGTCATTGTACATTTTAGTACTACCCGGGTGGATTGACATTCGACTACTGTGAGCCTCGTTCAAAATCATCGAAACAAGTTCAATTCCTTGGAATACATAATCGACCCTTGAGCGTCAAGCAATCATGGTCGTCAATCTGAAATTCGATTCCTCCTTCGAAACACATTCGGCTCGCTTAGCGACCAATTCGGCGTCGACCTTCTGAGATTCAAGTACTTGTTGAATCAATAACGGTTTGGTCTCTAATTCGACTACTAGCACCTCATCGGGTGAAACGGATAGATGAGCATCCATCGCTCTCAAAGCAAGCGATGCCTTGCGACTTAAAGCATCGGCCACCACGTTGGCCTTTCCGGTGATAATCAATGATGAGTTCGTAGTCTTTCAACAACTCAAGCCAACGTCTTTGTCGCGAGTTTAAATCTCTCGAGTCATCAAATATTTTAGACTCTTGTGGTCCGAATAAATGTGACACCTTTCTCCAAACAAGTAATGCCGCCATATCTTCAAGGCGAACACTATGGCTGCTAGTTCAAGGTCATGGGTCGGATAGTTTCTCTCATGCGGCTTTAGTTGTCTCGACGCGTAAGCCACAACTCGACCTTCTTGCATCAACACACAACCTAACCCAAGCAAGGATGCGTCCATGTATATGACAAACTCTTTCTGGGACTCATTTGTACTAGCACTGGGGCCTCGGTTAAACAAGTTTTAGTCGATCGAAACTTTCTTGACAACGTTCACCACTCGAACTTAACATCTTTTGGAGTAGTTTCATCATCGGTACAGCTATCATCGAAAAACCTTTCACAAATCGTCGATAGTATCCGCAAGCCCCAAAAGCTCCTAACTTCGGTAACATTCCTTGGAGGTTTCCAATCGACTATGGCGAAATTTTGTTGAATCGACTCGAATACCGATCTGAGATATCACATGACCCAAGAAGCTAACCTCCTCAACCGAACTCACACTTGCTGAACTTAGCATATAATCGCTTATCCCGTAAAATTCGCAACACTATCCTCGGTGTTCAGCGTGTTCGGTCTCATTTTGCGAATAGACCAAAATGTCATCAATGAAGACAACTACGAACCGATCCGGATATGGTCCAAGATCCGATTCATCAAATCCATAAATACCGCGAGGGCATTAGTAAGCCCAAATGGCATCACTAGGAACTCGTATTGACCATATCTCGCTTACGAAGGCGGTCTTGGGTGCGTCCGAATCTCGAATTATGGCGATAATAGCCCGATCTCGGATCTATTTTCAAAACACCGAGGCTCCTTGATTGATCGAACAAATCATCGATCTGTGATAACGGATATTTGTTCTTTATCGCCGCTTTATTAAGTCGACGATAGTCGATCTGCAACCTCATGGTTCCATCCTTCTTTTCACAAACAACACCGGCGCACCCAAGGAGAAAAACTCAAGGCGAGCAAAACCTCTATCCACCAATTCTTGCAACCGAGCTTTCAACTCCTTTAATTCCGTTGGTGCCATACGATCACGGAGCTATCGAAATTGAGTGGTACCAGGTACCAATTCGATGCCAAACTCTATTTCCGAACAGTGGCAAACCCGCAATTCTTGGGGAAAACATCCGGTATTCACAAACCAGCACAGATTTGGGTTTCTTTTCGACTCCTTGTCATCGAGCACATACGCAAGGTACGCCGCACCTTTTTCTTACATATTTCGGGCCAACATTGCGATATTACGGTGGCAACCCTTTAAGTCCGTAGACTCAACCCGAATTATCTTGTTATTCGCGCACCTCGGATCGATAGTCTTGCTTTTGCAATTTACAACCGCATCGTGCATGGTCAACCAATCCAACCCAAGAATAACGTCAAATTAAATCGAACGGCAAAAGCATCAAGTCCGCCAGAAAACAAGAACCTCGAAACACTAGGGACTTTTCTTACACACTTTGTTGACAAGCACGTAATGACCCAAGGGTTTGACACCGAATTACAAACTCAGTAGACTCAATAGGCAAAGTCTTACTGGATGCTAAGGTTTCGCATATATAAGAATGAGTAGAACCAGGGTCAATCAAAGCAATCACATTAGTATCGAAAAGAGTGAAAGTACCGGTGATAACGTCAGGAGAATGCCTCCTCTCGTCTTGCGGATGGCATATGCTCTAGCAGAGCGCTGGTCTCGGATCGAACAGCCGTGTCGGTGGCTCCTCTCTGATTACCACCCCTACCTCCTGAAATCCTCGGGGGTCTACCTCTAGCTATCGCCCCACTAGATCTTGCACCTTGCATCTTATTCTTCTCATCTAGTTCCGTGCAATCTCTAATGAAGTGGTCCTTCGAACCACATCCGTAACAGGCCCGGTTAACGGACTTACCCCAACATTCACCTAGGTGTCGTCTTCCACATTGGGGGCATTCAGGTCGCTCTTGACGATTATTGCCCACACTAGCTACCGATGTAGCTCGGGAGTCCGTCAATGGTCGGGCTCTGATGGAAATTCCCGCAGTCGCCCTCGACTTACTAGTGTCCTCCCCGAATTTCTTTACGGTTGAGAACGGAGCTTTACTCACGATCTTTTACGATAATCTCTTGCTTCAAATTCAGCCTTCTTCTTCTCCTTTCCAAGTTCTTCCGCCTTGCAGGCTCGTTCGACTAGTGTTACGAACTCCTTTATCTCCAAAATACCCACTAGTAGCTTTAAATCTTCATTCAATCCTTCTTCAAATCTTTTGCACATAGCAACCTCATCAGCCACACACTCCGAGCATACCGACTAAGTCTTACGAACTTATGTTCGTATTCGAGATCTTGTCATACGGCCTTGCTTGAGCTCCAAAAATTCCTTACGTTTACGATCGATGAACCGTTGACTAATATATTTCTTCCAAATTCCGTTTGAAAGAAATCCCAAGTAACTTGTTCCTTTGGGACTATGGAAATCAAGGTCCTCCACCAATAGTAGGTGAGTCTCGTAACAAAGATATAGCACACTTAAGACATTCATCGGTGTGCATGACAGTTCATCAAACACTCTAATGGTGTTATCAAGCGAAATTCGGCCCTTTCGGCATCATCGGTAACTATGGCCTTAAACTCCTCATTACGCTTCCTAATCAAGTCCACGGTGGTTTACTCAGCCTCACAGGATCGATGGCGATGGCATCACGTGCTCTTAGGGTGGATTATTTAAATTCGGAATGGTTGGACAATAGGATTAGTTCGGCATCTTCGCGACCCACTCATTCATCATGGTGAAGAAGGCTTGTTTCGCCCTTCATTTTGATTATTCGCGGATGATGAGGCTCAACAGGCGGTGTCCCTTGCACAGGAGCAGCCGCTACACTTTCAACGTCATCCGACAAGGGTGTCTCTATCCCGGGTTCCATCGCTAATCAAAACAAAAATTTCAACCGTCAGAAGTCATCACATTATTAAGCACTAACAATTTGGCATGTATAGCTAGACTCACACGCTCTATGGTAGTCCTAGAACCGACTAAACCATAGCTCTGATACCAATAAAATTGTAACACCCGAACCCGTGACCGTCCGCCGTTAGCGGACACGAGGGTTAACGGGCCAAATCCTCTCAAGGTACCAACCAATTTGGCATTTCCAGACAGGCTGGAAAACTGCGTCACTGTCGCCTTAAAAATCATATCTCGAGTTCCAAAACTCGGAAACTGATTCCGTAAATTTTCCCTAAATTTAGACTCATATATCCATCTATGGATTTATTTCTAGAATTTTTGGTCGGGCCAATTGGTACAGTTTATTAGTTAAAGTCACCCATGTTACAGGGGTCGACTACACTGACCTTCGCGCGTTACAACTTGAATATCATCTCGTACAGAGCTCTAATGCTCATGCCGTTTGTTTCTAATGAAACTAGACTCAAAGGGAAATCTATTCATATAAGGCATGACTTCTAATTGTTTCTGGATAATTTATGGTAAATTTTCAAAGTCGCGACAGGGGACCCAGAAACAGTTCTGGCCCTGTCTCACGAGAACTTTAATATTTCTCAGTATACTGCTCATATGGTCATTTCGTTTCGTCCATATAAAATAGATTCATCAAGGTTAAATTTCATAATTTACTCACTATTTAATTCTACTTCTACTATTTTTAGTGATTTTCAATCTCATCTCACTGCTGCTGTCCGCAACAGTTACTGCAGTGACTATGCCAATTTCATGAATCTTTCCTTGGCCTTAATCATCCATCATACATGACACAAATTATGGCCACCTTATCAAAATTAAAGTTTCTAAGACTCTTGGCTATAGGTTCTAGCATCCCACTCGACGACCACATAGGCCATTTTCACATGGCTTAAAGTTTACAACCCACAGTTCAACAAAATATAATAGCCTATACATGCCAAATGTTCTTCAACAACGAAGACAATACCAAAAGATTTCAGCCGGTGTGATGACTTCAACGACGGTTCCGATCACGCAAACAATACGAGTCCGAGAGACCTAAAATGGGTGACAAGAAAACACCGAGTGAGTTTATAACTCAGTAAGTCATAAGCATTCATCAATCCACGATAAAGTTACTACAACATGAACAATAAGCGAGGCTAGGTACTCATCCATATCGAATCTATACCATAATTCCTCGGACCTTTTGGTCCAATCTCATATCAAGTCATACATCCACATTTCATATTCTACACAACAAGATATTTGAAGCATTTTCACACACTAACTCATTTCCACCACAATCATACAATTTCAATCATCACATAGATTTAAGGCTTACCAAATTCAACCCCGAGCATGAGCGTATTTTCTATTCGTCATGAGCTCGAGGTACTTACCGATCCACTGTCCATACTCAACTCGATGGAGACACACCTCCATATATATAGAGTACGCACACACGAGTGCTTAATACTCGATTTCTCACACTTAGTGCCACGCATAATTTAAGCCCGCACACATAGTGCCATACCCTTCGAGCTCGCACACCCAAGGTCAGTATTTTTCCAACATGCACACTTAGTGCCATATATTTCCAGCATGCACACTTAGTGCCAATCTCGTCACCGTACACACGTATTGCCCGACACTTAGTGCCGAAAGCAAACTTTCTACACATTTCACTATTTCTTTTACATTCAACAATTGTCATCACTCCATACACATACAATTTCATTTATATATATATATAGCATCCCATTAAATACAATTGCATAGATTTTACAATCATTTAAGCAATATCAAACATATGTGCTTAATGACTTACCTTGTGTTGGGCAAAATGGTTCCAACTCGGCTACTCGATGTTCTTTCCTTTGCCTTTGCTTGTTTCTCCACCTCGAGCTTCTTGAGCTTAGTCAATAAATTAACTAGTTTAACCGTCTTGCCAAATATTTATACATATATACATGACATCAACTAACTATCATCATTAATACATCAATTTACAAAATTTTATCTCATGAGCATATGACCCATTTTTACCCCATATGGCGAATGCTTCATTCATTACCCAACTAGCCATTCAACAATTTTCAACCTCATTACCACCCTTTTATGTCTAATTGTCTAAATGAGATTATCAACATGCCTATCTATAGCGAATGTGCTAAAATTGATCTAACATCACCTACACACTTGATTAAATGGCGAATACCTATACTATCAATTATGGCATCATTTTTTATTCTTTCAAACACTTAGTTTTCCTCCCATGAACACTTGGCAATTTCTTTTCTCTTCTAGCATAGCTTCACACCTATTTGTAACATCCTATGAATCCACATACATCACATTTCTACATAAATTTCTTTTACTTTTCTTCTACTTCCATTCACAACATCAAAGACACCATACACATATATCATTACAAAGCTTGACACTTAGCATGCAAATGACATCCATACAAACCCACCTTAGCGAAACTTAACTCATCTTCATGCCTCACCACCACAACATCAAACATCAAACATCAATGATACCAAGAAGACAACACCCATGGCGAATATCATCCCCATTTCATGGTAAAGGTTTAGACCATGGGTTAGGTGGAACTCAAACTATCAACTAAAACATGCATGAATCTCATGGATAACATCAACATACCTTAGTCTAGCAAACTCCCATGGCTGATTTTCTCAAGCTTTCCCCCTTTCTTCTTAGTACATTCGGCCAAGCAAGGAGAAAATGAGAGAATGAACACTTTTTTTCCTTTTCTTTGTTTTCTTCATATTCTCTTTCTTTTTTTTTTCATTTCTTTATTCTTTCTACATAATCCACTAACTAAACATGTTGGCAACATGTTTCCACTCATAGCATGGCCGCCATCATGCTTCATTTTGGCTAATTTGACATGCAAGGACAACACTTTCCCACATGTATTAATAGGGCCACCTTACATTTGCCTAGCACATTTCTAAATTTTCTCACATAAGTCCTATTTGATAAAAATTCACTTACACTTAACAAAATCCAAACATGAAATTTTCACACATGCATATATGCATATAATGAGCATCAATTATGATGGTTAATTATTATTATGACTCGGTTTAGTGGTCCCGAAACCACTTTCTGACTAGGGTCAATTTAGGGATGTCACATTGAAAGTATAAAATGAGTTGAAATGAACAGGTATGAATTAGTTTGTTACCTACCTAAAATAAAGTAAGTAACTTGATTATTTGTTACAAATCATGTGTGATTCAAATAAAGGATATATGTGATTATGATATATGTGTTCAGTCTTATGAATGAATGATATGAATATTACGGAATTGGTTTTTGAATATGTGTATACAAGACCATGTATATTCGGCCATATAGATAGTACACGTACATGATGTTATATTATGAATTTTGAGCACTGATATTTTGGATTGAAGGTTGAATGATAATTAATTATTTTGATTATATAAGTATTCGGCCAAGGTGGTGTTTGAGTATGAAAATGTATTATTTATGATACTTGGTAGTTTGAGACTGAATGTGGTAACGATAATATATTATGGTTTAGTTTAATTAAGCTGCTAATATCATTGGATTGTTTATTTGCTTATGACTTACTAAGCTATAAAAGCTTACTCTATGTATATGCGTGTTTCTGTTTTATAGATTTTGGATTCGAGTTACGAACTCGGGGATCGTTAGCCAAGTCTATCACACTATCGATTGTTTTCGGTATTTATAAGCTGAATATTTGGACCTATGGCATGTATAGGATGGATTATGTTTTGAAATGTTGGATTTTGGTGATGTGTAATCTAAGCCATGCGAAAATGGCTAATCTTTTTATATTTGAGTTCAGTTATGCTAAGTATGGTTTATGTTCATCTTAGTCATGAGGTTATGTGCTATTAATGTATAATATTTGTGTTAGGTACTATATGCTTTAAAAATGGTTGATAACTTAGGAAGTGCATGTGAATGGTTCGGCTAAAGTTATCTATGGATAGAAGTATATGTGGTATGTGCCTTGTACATTGGAATTACTTGATGATTTGGATATGGTTGAAAGGGTCAGACATGGTATACATATGGTATGAATTATGTTCTTGTGTCCCTCATAGTTAAAATGATTCAGTTATGACTTATGATGGTAGTAATGGTTAAATTTGGTTGTCAAGTATATTCGGTGTAATGTTAAATTTATGTATTGAATAAATTGATTGATGATTTGGCTATTGTATCTTTATATCTAAGTACATGATATATCGGTCAATATACGAATAAATATACATGTTCATAAGTATATTTGTTGATTCGACTATGGTATTTATATATTAAAATATGTGTGAAGTTGGTTGATATGCTTGTCAAAATGAGATAATGAATACGATTGATTATAATGCTTATGATTGAGTATATATATTTGACTTTGGTTTGGACTTATATAGGAAGTGTGTCCAGGATATGTAATGTTGTTGAGGTTGGTTTGTATGCTTCAGCCACAAGATAAATAATGGTTATTAAGCTAACCAAGGTATAATATGTATTATAGAAGTGATATTCAAGATTATATGCATTTTATGTAATGTTTAAATGTCCAAATTGGTAATAAAAAGACTAGTTGTGTATATGCATTTTTGGCAAGTGAAATAAGGGCATTTCATGTCACTACTTGTGTTATAAAATAGTTAACTATAATAAAGATTTGAGTATGATTTAAATTTTAAACTAAGCTTGATAAGTTTCGTTATTGATGTTCGATAATAGTTCATATTCAATAAGGTTAAAATGTGTGTAAGGTTTTTTTGTTTAATGAAACATATTTGACTATTTGAGAAGTTATGAATGCCGTGTATACTAATGATTAAAATGCAATGAATTAGAATTTATTTGATTTAATTTGTACATGTATCAAAATATGTCTTAATATGTTTGTTGTTTATTAGATATTCGAATATCATTACAATGTTAAATAATTGATTATTATTTATATATTATGTAGTAATGAAAGTATGATTAATATTTAATTGGACATTCGTATATACATATGAATATGACTTATGTGAATGTTCAGAGTTGTGTTCTTGTCCAGTAATACCTCTGGACCCTAATTCGATGACGGATATGGGTTAGGAGTGTCACATTTGATTGGTATCAGAGCTACGGTTTAGTCGATTCTAGGACTAACGTAGCGCGTGTGAGTCTAGCTATACATGACATATTGTATACTACGTTAGTGTGATAACTTCTGACATTTTATCATCATTTAATCATCATTTCATTCAATTTAGCACAATTTACACATTTTGGCCAAATTACATTTTTGCCTCTATTATTTCACATTTTTTGCAATTTAGTCCTTATCACATAAAATTACAATTCATTCAATTTAATACAAATTCATGTTGGCCAAATATTACTCATTCTCATACCAACCCATATTTTTTATTTATTTTAAATTCAACCACTAAATTTTCATATTTCACAATTTAATCCAAAATTGGCATTTTTACCAAAATTCACTTTACAAAACTTGTACATCTAACAACAATGATTTATTTTCCATCATCAACTAACAAAATAATCATACATTCAACAATGGCAACATTCAAATACTTTAATAGTTTTGAAATCAGAGATACGGATTAGTTAGATTAAGCAACAACGATCTTAAAAACGTTGAAATCATCAAATATGGGACAAAAATCGTACCTAATTGAGCATATATAGCATGGCCGAATATTGGATCTAAGAGAATGGCTTCTTTCCTTTGTAAAATCGGCTCGATGAAGATGACAATGACTAAAAATGGCTTTTATTTTATTAAATTATCATTTAAATAACCAATTTACCAAACTAACCTTAAAATTATTTAATAACTACACCAAATACCACTCCACTATCATCCATTAACTCTCAAATGGGTTAATTACCACTTAAGAACCTTTACTTTAAGGTTCTATAGCTATTTAATACCTTTAGCTAATAGAACAGCACTTTTGCATTTTACGCGATTTAGTCCTTTTTACCTAATTGAGCATTCAAATGCTAAAATTTCTTAACGAAAATTTCACACCATCATATATTCATGTTGTAAACAATAAAATAATAAAATAAATATTTTGACTTCGAATTTGTGGTCCCGAAACCACTGTTCCATTTTGACCCAAAAATAGGCTGTTACAACTCTCCCCCTTTAGAGATTTTTGTCCTCGAAAATCTTATCAGAGAATAAATTAGAGATTCGCTTTCTTATAACCTTATCCATTTCTCACATAGCCTCAGATTTCTGAACTCTTTAATCTCGCTAAGATTCTGATCTATCCTTCGCTATACATCATATCAAGCTAAATTTCAACTTCTGAAAGAGATATTATCTACAAAAGTTCTTATCTGAATCGTTGCACCATAGATATAAGAAACACATTATGGATCTTCTCAAGTTTTGACAATAATATAAGTTGAATAAGCCACTGGATTTATATTCTCAATAATCCCATACGGCTCAATGAATCACGAACTCAACTTCTCTTTATAGCTAATTCGAGAAATTCTATTCTCACAGCAATACTTTCACAAACACTCAGTTCACTAACAGAAATTCAATGCTTTTACGTATCAATTCTGCATATGTTATTTGTCAATCTAAAACTGTTTTCTAACTGTTACGAATTACTTTCACTTTCTCTTCAATTTTTCTGTTGAAATCAATCCCGTGAATCTTTTTCTCACAAAGTTCGATCCAATAACAATAGAGTTTGGTAATTGCAATCATAAAATACTTCATACAATGCTATCTTTATACTCATATGATAACTATTAATATGCTCAAATTCAACCAACAGTAATTGTCTTTCTTAATTGCTTTCACATTCTAAAATACAGTAACAAATTGTATCTTCGAGAATCTGAATCACATTCTCATATTATCCATCAGTTGGAGAATGAAATGCGGTGTTACAATACAACCTCATACCCAAAGTTTACAGTATTTTTCTTTAGAAAGACAATATAAACCTCGGATCTCTATCCAAAATAATGGAGACTGGCACTCTATAAAAACTGACAATTTCAAAAATGTATAACTTAGCTAATCTATCAAGAGAGAAATTATACGTACTAAGATATAATGTACAGACTTCTTCAACAATCAACAATAGTTCAGATAACAGCTTCCTTTTACAAAATCCAATGAAATTCTATTTCATCTCCACTCAGATAATAACACAGACTGTAACAGTCCTGAAGTACTTGATAATCAACTTTAACCACTGTGAGCTAGGTATAACAATTGTTGTATAATCTCTGTATTTCTCGGTATATGAACTCAGTCTCGATAATCAGAAGTCAATTCACGTTGAACTCTTTTAACTTGCAATTCACTGATACATCTCTGAGCTTCAAAAAATCGCAGAAATAACATCAATTTAGCTTTTAACTCAGCTAATATCTATCCATCATCCAATAAGATCAATCACGTATTAATCGCTTGTAAAGCACACAAAGATTTCTTGTTCAAAATATCCGTGGTTATAATCGTTTGTCCAGGATGATAACCAATTACTGACTCAAAATCTTTCGACAGTTTAAGCCATCTTTGCTATCCCAAATTCAAATCTTTCTATAACATCAAATATTTTAAACTCTTGCAGTCATCAAATAAGTTACATTACTCACCAAACAATTAATGTCACTAATTACTCAATGCAATTACAATGTCAACCATCTCTAATTCGCATGTCGAATAACTCTTTTCATGCAACTTTAACTGTATGGAAGCATAAACCATTACTATACATTCTTATACTAAAATTCACTCCAAATCATTCAATGACACATGACTAAAAATCATAAACTCTTTACCCGATTCAAGCTGAACCAAAACTGATGCTTCAATTAACAGTGTTTTCAACTGTTTATAACTTTATTAACATACATTAAACCAAATCAAACTTCACACAAATGAAAACTTCAACAATCAAAACAACTTTAATTTATAATAATATTTCTCAAATAGAACCATTCCGAAGATATAATTCTGTATCATGTCTTCTAAAATATAAATTCTTCATTCTAACTATCCATCTTTTTACCCGTGAACGCACAAAATTTATTTCTGGGCCCAAGGATAAACTCAAACACATATAACTCAATTAACCTTTCAAACAAATAACCTAATCAAACTAAACAACTGAATCAATCTTGACTGTCAAACAATAACTTTTCAAAGAAAACCTTTCTTCTTATTGTCAAGATAACTTAGACATACAATTTATCGCAATTTCTTCAAGATACTAGTCAAAGATCTTCTTGAAAATTGTATAATTCGAATATGACATAACATTCTGTCTTTACTCATTAACATATTTCAAGATTTAAGTGGAAGTGATAACTATTATACAGATTTGAACTTGATCTTCTATCATCTATGCTTTTACCGATGTCAATTCCCTTTCAAGAAAACTAGAAAGGATTATATAATAAAGCTATCTCAACTATTAATCATTGAAGCGTTGTACTATACTAAAGCCACCTCCATCAGATAAAAAAAAATCATAATGTCATAATAACACCGACATCTCAACCGTATAAATAGATAATATACCAGAGAAATTCCAGAAGAAAACATCACTCATAAGCACTAAAATCAACTATGACAGAAGCAATATAATCTTCATGTATTTTCAGCAAAACAATAACTAGTAGAAACAGAATACTAGCATCATACAGATTTTACCATCAACTTTTCTATCAACACAATGGAATAGAATACTAGGGAAAGATAGAGCAATGCCGATCATAACGCAAACAAACCAACAATGCTTTTGTTCTATCAGTATGTTTAGCTAGTGTTCTCATACGATAAGAGTTTCATTTGAAAATAAATAGCCACATATACTTCCGAGAATAATTGATCACATAGAATACCTAGAAGAGATCATTATAAGCTATTCAACTATACTGCTGTACTCAAATATCTTTACAATTCAAACATTATTCCACGGTCTAATTCTGTCATTATTGATTCCTCTTTATCCCATCACTAACAGAAATCAATTAAATGAAACTTCCAGTTAATACATTCTTTAGATATCATACCTGAATATTTTGTTTCATCGAAGTCAAATTCTTCTTTAATAGTAACTTTGCATAATCCAAATAGCCTTCAAAATGATCTGATATCTCTTCTAGTATTGTCTTTACTATTGATTTATTCTCTTATCTGACCACGGTATAAATCCTTCAATCAAGAAACTCTATAATTCCACCCTTGTGAGCTTATTCAATCTAAGTATTATAGATTTCATTGTAACACTGTACTGATAAGGGGGTGAGGGTCGTAAAGCCTCAAATTTAACTCTCACATATACATACACATAACATAAAATTTATCAATAACATAATCTTATGAACTTTTATTCATACCTTTATGAATTTAAACTAATCATAAACACATTTTTGCTCAAATATTTGAGTACCACTTTCTGCACTATCGGAATTAGCTCGGTTGGAAAGCATATCTATCTATTTAAAACAATTTTCGTCAGATTCGAGAGATATCACACTATCATAGGTTCTATATGTCATGTATAGTTAGACTCACATATGCTATGTTAGTCCTAAAATCAACTAAACTGTAGCTCTAATACCAATAAATGCAACACCCCTCACCCATATTCAACGCCAAAATAGGATTACGGAGCATTATCAGGCTTACAATATATTTAATCATACTTCTCACATACATTTAAAAAAATTCATGCAATCATCACTCAATCTCAGTCAATTTGTCCCTTACACGAGCTTGCAAGGCCTTAAACATGCTTTAGAAATGATTCGGGACTAAACCGATAATTCAGAACAAATTTGGGAAACTAGAAAATTTTGCTTCAAACAGGGGACACTCGCCCATGTGGGCAGGCCATGTGTCTCTGGAAACACAAAAATATACACACTTTTTAATGCCCTTTTTAACTTAAATTCATGCAGTTTCGATAAAATTCCTATCAAAAAATAATTAATTTTTATAAAATAATTAAAGTGTAACTAAAATACGAACATGTTGAATTTTAATTAATTTTATAATTAATTTTGATGAATTTTGGTTATTTTCGACAGATTTGCACAAAGGGCAAAAAGTGGCTCGGTAGACATTGCTAGAAGCAAAAAACCTAGAAGCAATTTGAAGTATCAAGGAAAATTAATTTTCAGCCTAAGACTGTCCAAAATTATGTGTATAAATTCATAATATAATTAATTTTAATTTATATCCAATTTAATTTTGGTTAATAAATTATTATTAATAAATTATGAAAAATGGTCCAGTTGAGCCGAACCGAGTGAACCGAACCAACCAAGTAATGGACAGCCCAAAACTGCCCCATTTACTAACCCAAATCAGCTTATTGGATGATTATTTAGCTTGAAAAAAGTTCTGTGAGGACTTGTTCACATAGCATTCAAACCCGTCCACAAATGGTGGCTTTCTAGATTTGCCCCAAGCTTAATTTAGCAAGTTTGAAATCATCAAACTTGCCACATGTGTGGCCGGTCAAGGGGGGCTCTTTGGCTACTAATTTTAGCAATTTTTAACAGCCCTCTTCAGCCATAAAAACCCCTTTAAGTTGATCATTTGAAACAGACGTCAAGCATTCACATATTTTCTCTCTTCTCTCTACTTTCTCTCTTCTTTTTCGTTCCAAATCCCCTTGCTCTCATGCTGATTTCTCCTCTTGGAAAAGGGGCATTCATCAGCCATTTGGAGCAGCAATTAAGTGTTCATAGCAGCCTTGGTCAATGATATGTGATATTCGTGACAGGTTTTAAATATTTATAATGAATCGTTCTTGAAACTAACTATAATCATGATAAGGCAAGTGTACCTATCGAACAGTAGTATAGCTTTAGCAAGACTGGATTATCGAACCTAAAGGAACCAAAAGTACTAGTAATGACTGTCTTTTTTATTATCTAGACTAAGAATAATGAGGTTTGTTTTAACTAACTAATTAACTAAACTAAGAATTCACAGAAAATAGAATTGGGGAATTACTTTTGAAAAAACGATTGAATTAAGACAATACCTAAGGAAAAATCCACCTAGACTTCACTTGTTATTTTGACTCTGAATCGAACGATTTATTCATTTGACTTGACCCATAGAAATCCCTAAGTTATATTATTATCCCTCTCGAGCCTAACAATGTCTAACCCTAGGTTGAATAATTGAAATCTCTTTCTAATTAACTTCCTAGGGTTGCATTAACTCGATCTATGGATCCACTTATTAGGTTTCACCCTAATCCGGGAAAATCTTGTCACCCAATCTCTAGGTGCGTAATCAACTCCACTTAATTATGACAAATGTACTCTTAGACAGGGTCTATTCCTCCTCTGAATAAGAGCTTAACTTGAATCAATATCCTGGAATATCAAAACAAGAATTAAGAACACATAATTAAGAACAAGTCAAATATTTATCATACAATTCAGATAATAATAACAAGATCTATCTTAGGTTTCATTCCCCTTAGGTATTCAGGGGTTTTTGTAACACCCCGAACCCGAGACCGTTGCCGGTGTCGGACACGAGGGGTTAACAAGCCAAAACCACTTATGGCACCGACCAATTTGACATTCCCAGGCAAGCTGGAAAACTGCATCGCTATCGCCTTAAAAAGCATATCTCGAGTTTCACAACTCGGAAACTGATTCCGTAAATTTTACCTGAATTTAGACTCATATATCCATCCATGGATTTATTTCTAGAATTTTTGGTCGGGCCAATTGGTACAGTTTATTAGTTAAAGTCGCCCATGTTACAGGGGTCGACTACACTGACCTTTGCGCGTTACAACTTGAATATCTCTCTGTACAGGGTTTCAATACTGATACCGTTTGTTTCCAATGAAACTAGACTCAAAAAGGAATCTGCAAATATAAGGCGTTACTTCTAATTCATTCTGGATAATTTATGCAAAATTTTCAAAGTCGTGACAGGGGACCCAGAAACCGTTCTGGTCCTGTCTCACGAGAACTTTAATATCTCTCGGTATACTGATCATATGATCGTTTCGTTACTTTCATATGAAAATAGACTCGTCAAGGTTCGATCACATAATTTATTCACTATTTAACACCATTCCTACAAATTTTGGTGATTTTTCACATCCACGTCACTGCAGCTGGCAGCCTCTGTTTTAAGGTAGGCTTTACCTATATTGTAGTTCCCATGGACCAACTATAGTCTAGTCATACTTAGGTCCACATATGATCATATTTAGCCATTCCAATGGCTGATCATGTGACCAACTCTCTCATTCCAAACCATAATCACATCATGAAACCAAATATAATTACAAACCACATATGGTCAAATTCCATACTCCACTTTTACGAATCATTTTCGCATGGCCGTACACATATACATCACAAGTACTTAAAATAACCGAGGTAGTCCTATACATGCCATATCCAAAACACAACTAAAGGAGTACCAAAAGGGCTTTGATAGTGTGGTTGACTTCAACTTCTATGATCCCGAATCCGATCGCTAACGAGCAAAATCTATAATTAGAGAAACAAAGAAACGGAGTAAGCAATTTATGCTTAGTAAGTTTGAGCCATAATATACACACAACCAAAGCATAGCATTCAAGTAGCTAAACAATAATTCATATGCACAATTTCTCAAAGACATGCTTACTTCACAATCCCAACTCTTATATTCATACACAAATAACGGCCTAGTTAATGCCGATAGCTCATTTATCATTAGAGCGAATATTCAGCGATTTACTCATAGTGTGCAAAGCACACACAAAACATACCTTGTTGTTGGGAATTTCACAAGTGCAATAACTGAAAATTTTCCAGCAGCTTATAAATTTCAATTCACATACCTTCGAGTTTATCCGGATATAGCTACTCGTTCAAAACACCTTGGGACATAGCCCGGTTATGGTAACCCGCACAAATGCCTTCGGGACTTAACCCGGATATCACAACTCGCACAATTGCCTTGGGCTTAGCCCGTATCATAGCTCGCACAATTGCCTTCGGCTTAGCCCGGATATCATAGCTCGCACAATTACCTTCGGGCTTAGCCCGGATATCACTCGAACATTCATACACATCTTTGTTTCATTTTCACAACAAAACTTTTATGCACAATTCACTTAACAAAAATATCATTTCGCTCAATGGCCATATACAAGGGCGAATTTCGATTGCTTATTACTTCATTCAATCGAATCAAAATCTAAGTTTCGATACTCGAAAACTTACCTTGGATGTTGTCGAATGATTCCGATGGCTATTCGACTACTTTTTCCTTCCCTTTATCGGATTTGGTCCCCCTTTGCTCTTGAGCTTAATTTAGCAAATAAATTGATTCAATCATTTGAGTATCAAAAAGAGGAACTCAAGGCACTTAGCCCACATATATTCACTAGACATTAAAGTCACATAAGTACGAATTCATGAATCGACTCAACACACAAAGCCTTCAACATGCTTACTCATGGCGAACAACACAACCTCTTAGGCACTCATTCATGGCCGATTATGCATGTTGATGTTGAGGCCAATTACATGTTTAACACCACACATGAATGGCACACATTTTACTAGTTAATGCTTTACATATTGTAGCTCAATACTTATAATATAGCATCAAGCACTCATATGGCCGATTATACTTAGTCATTCTTGCACCAAATCAACAATAAATTCCAAGATTTTCACATCATATGTGTACTAGGCCGAATGTACTTGCAATTTCACAACCATTCTTCAACATTTTCTTCTTTAAACAAACATTTTATCACTCACTTCATAACCAAAACATCATGTGCAAACATATACACACATATAGGTGCAAGGTCAATCTCAAGGGTTCATACCCATCCAAACACAAATTTTACCAATCAAGTAACAAGCATAAATCATGCTCATGAACGCACCATGGCCGAATACATCACAACCATACCCTTTTAACTTTGGTCATGGTTAAACAAAGAATTCAATGTCCTACTCAAGAATACTAAAAAGAAATTTCAAGAGTAGTCAATCCTTCATTACATGCATCATCAACAAGCTTCACATTTAGCATGCAATGGCCTTAACACAATATCAACCTTGGCCAAACACCATTTTCATGGCATAACAAGGATTTGAACCATGGCTAACATGCACATCAAGTTAGCAACCAAAACAAGCACGAATCTCATGACACAACCTCAAACATACCTTAATCTTGATGCAAGTATGACCAAATCTCCTTCTAGTTCTCTTCGAAGCCAAGCATGAAGCAAAACTCCTATCTTCTCCCTTAGTATTTTCGGCCAAGAAGGAAAGAACAAGGATGAACAATTTTTTTTTCTTGTTTTTCTTTCACATACACGGCAATGGGGGGAAATGCCACACTCACACACATTTTTTTTTCTCTTCTCTTCCCACAACTTAATTATTAAATCATTTCCCTCATCATCCATTAACAAAACATGTTTCAACATGTTTTCTTTGCCCATAACCCTTGTCATGGCCGGCCACTAAGCTTCCTTTTGGGGAAATTTGACATGCAAATCCCTTATTTTTGCATGCATGATTAACTAGTCATCACACATTTCCCCATCATACTTTCAAAGTTTACTACTAGGTCCTTTCTAGTGAAATTCACCTTTATAACACTAAATCGAATCATCAAAAATGCCACACACAAATTAACACATATCATAGGCATCAAAATAAATTTTAAATTATTTTTATGCCTCGATTTTGTGGTCCCGAAACCACATCCCGACTAGGGTCAATTTTGGGCTGTCACAACTCTCCCCCACTTAAGAAATTTTCGTCCCCGAAAATCTTACCGGTAAATAGGTTTGGGTAACGCTCTTTCATAGAGCTCTTGGGTTCCCAAGTAGCTTCTTCCATCCCGTGTTTGAGCCATAACACTTTTACTAACGAAACCCTTTTGTTTCGCAACTCCTTCACTTCACGAGCTAGGATACGAATCGGTTTTTCTTCATAACTCATATCGGATTGAATTTCAACCTCTGATGGACTAATTACGTGCGATGGATCAGATCTATAGCGTCGAAGCATCGAAACATGAAAGACATCGTGAATCTTTTCGAGTTCAGGGGGCAAAAATCAAACGATATGCAACTGGACCGACTCGCTCGGATATCTCATATGGCCCAATGAACCTCGGGCTCAACTTGCCCTTACGGCCGAATCTGAGTATCTTTTTCCAAGGCGAAACCTTGAGAAACACTTTATCTCCCACCTGATGCTCGATGTCTTTATGCTTCAGATCCACGTACGACTTCTGACGATCGGTGGCTATCTTCAGATTTTCACGGATCACTATCACTTCTCAGCATCTTTAATCAAGTCCACCCCAAAATTTTGCTTTCACCGAGCTCGCCCAACACAATGGTGTACAAGATTTACGCCGCATAAGGCCTCGTAAGGTGCCATCTTAATACTTGATTGAAAACTATTGTTGTAAGCGAATTCAATCAAAGGCAAATACCGTTCCCATGAACCACTGAACTCGAGGATGCAACATCTTAACATATCCTCAAGTATCTGAATTATCCGCCGGATTGACCATCGGTTTGGGGGTGAAAGGCGGTCTTGAAATGCAACTTGGTACCCAAAGCTTCTTGCAACCTTTTCCAAAATCGCGAGGTAAATCTCGGATCTCTATCCGACACGATGGAAATAGGCACCCCGTGTAATCTCACAATCTGAGAAACGTACAATTCGGCTAGTTTGTCCATTGATAAGTCCGTACGTACGGGGACAAAGTGAGCCGACTTAGTCAATCTATCTACAACGACCCAAATCGTATCTTTCTTACTTGCTGACAATGGCAGTTCGGATACAAAGTCCATTGTGACTCGATCCCATTTCCACTCGGGTATCGTGATCGGTGAAGTAATCTCAAGGCACTTGATGTTCCGCTTTCACTTGTTGACATATTAAACACCTCAAACGACGTCGGAGATGTCTCGCTTCATACCATGCCACCAAAATCGACGTTTCAAATCATTGTACATTTTCGCACTCCCGTGGATTGCTATTCGCTACAATGGGCTTCTTTCGAGAATTATCGAAATATGTTCAATTCTTTGGAACACACATACGATTTCTCAACCTCAAACAATCGTCATCATCGATTTGAAACTCCGATTCCTTGTTCGGAACACACTCAGCCCGTTTTGCAACCAGCTCATCGTCGACCTTCTGAGCTTCACAAATTTGATGTATCAACAATGGTTTGGCTTTCAATTCAGCTACTAACACGTTGTCAGATCGAACGGACAAGTGCACATTCATCGCTCAGTAAGCGAATAATGATTTACGACTCAAGGCATCCGCAACCACATTCGCCTTTCCGGGTGATAGTCAATGACCGATTCATAATCCTTTAACAGCTCGAGCCAACGCGTCTTTGTCGCAGATTTAAGTCTCTTTGAGTCATCAAATATTTGAGACTTTTGTGATCCGAATACATGGCACTTTTCACCAAATAAGTAATGTCGCCAAATCTTTAAGGCGAATACGATAGCGACCAATTCGAGATCATGGGTCGGATAATTTTTCTCATGTGGCTTTAATTGCCTCGACGCATAGGCCACAACTCGACCTTCTTGCATCAATACACAACCTAACCCAAGTAGGGAGGCGTCACTATAGATACAAACTCTTTGCCGATTCAGTTGCACTAGAATTGGGGCTTTAGTCAAATAAGTTTTCAGTTGATCGAAACTTTTCTCGACATTTCTCCGACCATTCGAACCTTCGTCCTTTTGGAGTAACCGTCATTGGCGTGGCTATCGTTGAGAAACCTTTTACAAATCGTCGGTAATAACCGCCCGCCTCAAAAAGTCTCGAACCTCGGTAATATTTCTCGAGGCTTCCAGTTAAGTATGGCTGAAATTTTGTTCGGTCGACTCGAATACCGATCTGAGATATCACATGCCCCAAGAAGCTAACCTCTCTTAACCGAACTCACACTTGTTGAACTTAGCATATAATTGCTTATCCCGTAAAATTTGCAGCACTAACCTCGGTGTTCAAGATGTTCGGTCTCATTTCTTGAATAGACCAAGATGTCATCAATGAACACGACTACGAACCGATCCAAATATGGTCGAAGATCCGATTCATTAAATCCATAAATACCGCGAGGGCATTAGTAAGCCCAAACGGCATCACTAGGAACTCATAGTGACCATATCTCGCTCAAGGCGGTCTTGGGTGCGTCCAATCTCGAATTCGCAATTGATAATAGCCCGATCTCAAATCTATTTTCGAGAACACCGAGGCTCCCTTCAGTTGATCGAACAAGTCATCGATACGTGGTAACGGATATTTGTTCTTTATCGTCGCTTTATTAAGTCGACGATAGTCAATCACAACCTCATGGTTCCATCCTTCTTTTCACAAACAACACTGGCGCACCCAAGGCGAAAAACTCAAGCGAGCAAAACCTCTATCCACCAATTCTTGCAATCGAGCTTTCAACTCCTTTAATTCCGTTGGTGCCATACGATACAGAGCTATCGAAATTGGAATGGTACCAGGTACCAATTCGATGCCAAACTCTATTTCCCGAACAGGTGGTAAACCCGGCAATTCTTCAGGGAAAACATCCGGGTATTCACAAACCACTGCCACAGATTCGGGTTTCTTTTCTAACTCCTTATCATCTAGAACATACGCAAGGTATGCTTCACACCCCTTTCTTACGTATTTCTGAGCCAACATTGCTGATATTACAGCTGGCAATCCCTTTAAGTTCGTAGACTCAACCCGAATTATCTCGTTATTCGTGCACCTCAAATCAATAGTCTTGCTTTTGCAATTTACAACCGCATCGTGCATGGTCAACCAATCCAAACCAAGAATAACGTCGAATTCGTCGAATGGCAAAAGCATCAAGTCCGCCGGAAAACAAGAACCTCAAAATACTAGGGGACTTTTCTTACACACTTTGTTGACGAGCACGTAATGACCCAAGGGTTTGACACCAATTACAAACTCGATGAGACTCAATGGACAAAGTCTTCTTGGATGCTAAGGTTTCGCATATATAAGAATGAGTAGAACCGTGGTCAATCAAAGCAATCACATTAGTATCGAAAAAGTGAGGATACCGGTAATAACATCCGGTGAGGCAAGATCCTCGGCGTCGCGGCGTATGGCATAAGTCCTAGCAGAGCACGAGCCTCGATCCGATGGTGGCATCTCTAGATCCTCTCGACCGCCACTAGCATTGCCCGTGTTTCTAGACGGCCTACCTCGAGTTGTGGTAGCACCCGAGTTCCCACTTTGATTTACGTTTTGTCCAAATAAGCTCGGGCAATCCTTAATGAAATGATCGATGATCCGCACTTGTAACAGAGCGGTCACGGAATCTACAACTCCCGAATGCCATTTGCCACAATATTGGCACTCCGCTCGTCTCGACAATCATTGCCAACACTGGCGATCAAGTGACTCGCGTGCCCATAGGGGGTCGATCGCGGTCTCGTCTAGAAAAGCCCGAAATGTCTCTAGACCGGCCTAAGCCATCTCTAAATTTCTTTGATGACTGTGGAAGGGCTTCCCGAAGACCTCTTACTGAAACTCCTTGCTCCTACTTCAGCTTTTCTTTTCTCCATCTTGAGCTCCTCGGCTTTGCACGCGCTCGACAAGAGCCACAAACTCTCGATTTCCAAAATGCCAACATACAGACTTTATATCATCGTTCAGTCCATCTTGAAGCATTTACACATCACACTTCAAGAAATGCACTTTCAGCAGCGTCTGCTAAGCCTCGCAAATTTTCGTTAGTGATCGGTAACCGACATGGAACCTTGCTTAAGATCAAGGAATTCCTTTCGTTTTTGGTCCATAAATCTCGGACTGATATACTTCTTTCGGAATTCAGTTTGGAAGAACTCCCAAGTTACTTGCTCTCTAGACACCACAAAAGTCAGAGTACTCCATCAATAGTAGGCGGAATCGCGTAGCAAGGAGATAGTACACTTTAAGCATTCATCGGGTGTACATGATAACTCATCGAGCACCCGAATAGTGTTGTCCAACCAAAATTCAGCTTGCTCGGCATCGTCGCTATCCGTAGCTTTAAATTCAGAGCCCCATTTTTTCAATTACATCAACTGGGGCTTACTTGACCTTACTTGGTCAGCTCGGAGGTATTGTAGGTCTTGGGTTGCATTAGTCGGGAATGGAGGTTGTGGAACAATTGTGTTAGTTCGAATGTATTGGTTAAACCAATCATTCATCACACTATAAAAGGCTTGCTTAGCCTCATCATTCGGATTGCTGGCAATAGGTTGAGAGTCCGCCGGCGCTGTCCCTTGCACGGGAGCAGGCGCCACACTCTTCACATCATCAGCTATTGCTCGGTTGGGATCAGGATCCATTGCTATAAACAAACACAACCTCAAATTGTCAGAAATCACCACATTATCAATTTATCACTTAATGGCATGTATAGCTAGACCCCAAACATATCACGGTAGTCCTAGGATCGACTAAACCGTGGCTTTGATACCAATAAAATTGTAACACCCCGAACCTGAGACCGTTGCCGGTGTCGGACACGAGGGGTTAACAAGCCAAAACCACTTATGGCACCGACCAATTTGACATTCCCAGGCAAGCTGGAAAACTGCGTCGCTGTCGCCTTAAAAAGCATATCTCGAGTTTCACAATTCAGAAACTGATTCCATAAATTCTATCTGAATTTAGACTCATATATCCATCCATGGATTTATTTCTAGAATTTTTGGTCAGGCCAATTGGTACAGTTTATTAGTTAAAGTCGCCCATGTTACAGGGGTCGACTACACTGACCTTTGCACGTTACAACTTGAATATCTCTCTGTACAGGGTTTCAATACTGATACCGTTTGTTTCCAATGAAACTAGACTCAAAAAGGAATCTGCAAATATAAGGCGTTACTTCTAATTCATTCTGGATAATTTATGCAAAATTTTCAAAGTCGTGACAGGGGACCCAGAAACCGTTCTGGTCCTGTCTCACGAGAACTTTAATATCTCTCGGTATACTGATCATATGATTGTTTCGTTACTTTCATATGAAAATAGACTCGTCAAGGTTCGATCACATAATTTATTCACTATTTAACACCATTCCTACAAATTTTGGTGATTTTTCACATCCACGTCACTGCAGCTGGCAGCCTCTGTTTTTAAGGTAGGCTTTACCTATATTGTAGTTCCCATGGACCAACTATAGTCTAGTCATACTTAGGTCCACATATGATCATATTTAGCCATTCCAATGGCTGATCATGTGACCAACTCTCTCATTCCAAACCATAATCACATCATGAAACCAAATATAATTACAAACCACATATGGTCAAATTCCATACTCCACTTTTACGAATCATTTTCGCATGGCCGTACACATATACATCACAAGTACTTAAAAATAACCGAGGGTAGTCCTATACATGCCATATCCAAAACACAACTAAAGGAGTACCAAAAAGGGCTTTGATAGTGTGGTTGACTTCAACTTCTATGATCCCGAATCCGATCGCTAACGAGCAAAATCTATAATTAGAGAAACAAAGAAACGGAGTAAGCAATTTATGCTTAGTAAGTTTCGAGCCATAATATACACACAACCAAAGCATAGCATTCAAGTAGCTAAACAATAATTCATATGCACAATTTCTCAAAGACATGCTTACTTCACAATCCCAACTCTTATATTCATACACAAATAACGGCCTAGTTAATGCCGATAGCTCATTTATCATTAGAGCGAATATTCGTACGCATTTACTCATAGTGTGCAAAGCACACACAAAACATACCTTGTTGTTGGGAATTTCACAAGTGCAATAACTGAAAATTTTCCAGCAGCTTATAAATTTCAATTCACATACCTTCGAGTTTATCCGGATATAGCTACTCGTTCAAAACACCTTCGGGACATAGCCCGGTTATGGTAACCCGCACAAATGCCTTCGGGACTTAACCCGGATATCACAACTCGCACAATTGCCTTCGGGCTTAGCCCGGGTATCATAGCTTCGCACAATTGCCTTCGGCTTAGCCCGATATCATAGCTCGCACAATTGCCTTGGGCTTAGCCCGATATCACTCGAACATTCATACACATCTTTGTTTCATTTTCACAACAAAACTTTTATGCACAATTCACTTAACAAAATATCATTTCGGCTCAATGGCCATATACAAGGGCGAAATTTCGATTGCTTATTACTTCATTCAATCGAATCAAAATCTAAGTTTCGATACTCAAAACTTACCTCGGATGTTGTCGAATGATTCCGATGGCTATTCGACTACTTTTTCCTTCCCTTTATCGGATTTGGTCCCCTTTGCTCTTGAGCTTAATTTAGCAAATAAATTGATTCAATCATTTGAGTATCAAAAGAGGAACTCAAGGCACTTAGCCCACATATATTCACTAGACATTAAAGTCACATAAGTACGAATTCATGAATCGACTCAACACACAAAGCCTTCAACATGCTTACTCATGGCGAACAACACAACCTCTTAGGCACTCATTCATGGCCGATTATGCATGTTGATGTTGAGGCCAATTACATGTTTAACACCACACATGAATGGCACACATTTTACTAGTTAATGCTTTACATATTGTAGCTCAATACTTATAATATAGCATCAAGCACTCATATGGCCGATTATACTTAGTCATTCTTGCACCAAATCAACAATAAATTCCAAGATTTTCACATCATATGTGTACTAGGCGAATGTACTTGCAATTTCACAACCATTCTTCAACATTTTCTTCTTTAAACAAACATTTTTATCACTCACTTCATAACCAAAACATCATGTGCAAACATATACACACATATAGGTGCAAGGTCAATCTCAAGGGGTTCATACCCATCCAAACACAAATTTTACCAATCAAGTAACAAGCATAAATCATGCTCATGAACGCACCATGGCGAATACATCACAACCATACCCTTTTAACTTTGGTCATGGTTAAACAAAGAATTCAATGTCCTACTCAAGAATACTAAAAGAAATTTCAAGAGTAGTCAATCCTTCATTACATGCATCATCAACAAGCTTCACATTTAGCATGCAATGGCCTTAACACAATATCAACCTTGGCCAAACACCATTTTCATGGCATAACAAGGATTTGAACCATGGCTAACATGCACATCAAGTTAGCAACCAAAACAAGCACGAATCTCATGACACAACCTCAAACATACCTTAATCTTGATGCAAGTATGACCAAATCTCCTTCTAGTTCTCTTCGAAGCCAAGCATGAAGCAAAACTCCTATCTTCTCCCTTAGTATTTTCGGCCAAGAAGGAAAGAACAAGGATGAACAATTTTTTTCTTGTTTTTCTTTCACATACACGGCAATGGGGGAAATGCCACACTCACACACATTTTTTTTCTCTTCTCTTCCCACAACTTAATTATTAAATCATTTCCCTCATCATCCATTAACAAAACATGTTTCAACATGTTTTCTTTGCCCATAACCCTTGTCATGGCCGGCCACTAAGCTTCCTTTTGGGGAAATTTGACATGCAAATCCTTTATTTTTGCATGCATGATTAACTAGTCATCACACATTTCCCCATCATACTTTCAAAGTTTACTACTAGGTCCTTTCTAGTGAAATTCACCTTTATAACACTAAATCGAATCATCAAAAATGCCACACACAAATTAACACATATCATAGGCATCAAAATAAATTTTAAATTATTTTTATGCCTCGATTTTGTGGTCCCGAAACCACATCCCGACTAGGGTCAATTTTGGGCTGTCACAACTCTCCCCCACTTAAGAAATTTTCGTCCCCGAAAATCTTACCGGTAAATAGGTTTGGGTAACGCTCTTTCATAGAGCTCTTGGGTTCCCAAGTAGCTTCTTCCATCCCGTGTTTGAGCCATAACACTTTTACTAACGAAACCCTTTTGTTTCGCAACTCCTTCACTTCACGAGCTAGGATACGAATCGGTTTTCTTCATAACTCATATCGGATTGAATTTCAACCTCGATGGACTAATTACGTGCGATGGATCGATCTATAGCGTCGAAGCATCGAAACATGAAAGACATCGTGAATCTTTTCGAGTTCGGGGCAAAAATCAAACGATATGCAAGCTGGACCGACTCGCTCGGATATCTCATATGGCCCAATGAACCTCGGGCTCAACTTGCCCTTACGGTAGAATCGAGTATCTTTTTCCAAGGCGAAACCTTGAGAAACACTTTATCTCCCACGATGCTCGATGTCTTTATGCTTCAGATCCACGTCGACTTCGACGATCGGTGGCTATCTTGATTTTCACGGATCACTATCACTTTCTGCTCAAAGATCTTTAATCAAGTCCACCCAAAAATTTTGCTTTCACCGAGCTCCGTCCAACACAATGGTGTACAGCATTTACGCCTGCATAAGGCCTCGTAAGGTGCCATCTTAATACTTGATTGAAAACTATTGTTGTGCGAATTCAATCAAAGGCAAATACCGTTCCCATGAACCACTCGAACTCGAGGATGCAACATCTTAACATATCCTCAAGTATCCGAATTATCCGCTCGGATTGACCATCGGTTTGGGGGTGAAAGGCGGTCTGAAATGCAACTTGGTACCCAAAGCTTCTTGCAACCTTTTCCAAAATCGCGAGGTAAATCTCGGATCTCTATCCCACACGATGGAAATAGGCACCCGTGTAATCTCACAATCGAGAAACGTACAATTCGGCTAGTTTGTCCATTGATAAGTCCGTACGTACGGGGACAAAGTGAGCCGACTTAGTCAATCTATCTACAACGACCCAAATCGTATCTTTCTTACTTGCTGACAATGGCAGTTCGGATACAAAGTCCATTGTGACTCGATCCCATTTCCACTCGGGTATCGTGATCGGCTGAAGTAATCCTGAAGGCACTTGATGTTCCGCTTTCACTTGTTGACATATTAAACACCTCGAAACGACGTCGGAGATGTCTCGTTTCATACCATGCCACCAAAACCGACGTTTCAAATCATTGTACATTTTCGCACTCCCCGGGTGGATTGCTATTCGGCTACAATGGGCTTCTTTCAGAATTATCGAAATATGTTCCGAATTCTTTGGAACACACATACGATTTCTCAACCTCAAACAATCGTCATCATCGATTTGAAACTCCGATTCCTTGTTCGGAACACACTCAGCCCGTTTTGCAACCAGCTCATCGTCGACCTTCTGAGCTTCACAAATTTGATGTATCAACAATGGTTTGGCTTTCAATTCAGCTACTAACACGTTGTCAGATCGAACGGACAAGTGCACATTCATCGCTCGTAAAGCGAATAATGATTTACGACTCAAGGCATCCGCAACCACATTCGCCTTTCCCGGGTGATAGTCAATGACCAGTTCATAATCCTTTAACAGCTCGAGCCAACGTCTTTGTCGCAGATTTAAGTCTCTTTGAGTCATCAAATATTTGAGACTTTTGTGATCCGAATACACATGGCACTTTTCACCAAATAAGTAATGTCGCCAAATCTTTAAAGGCGAATACGATAGCGACCAATTCGAGATCATGGGTCGGATAATTTTTCTCATGTGGCTTTAATTGCCTCGACGATAGGCCACAACTCGACCTTCTTGCATCAATACACAACCTAACCCAAGTAGGGAGGCGTCACTATAGATACAAACTCTTTGCCAGATTCGGGTTGCACTAGAATTGGGGCTTTAGTCAAATAAGTTTTCAGTTGATCGAAACTTTTCTGACATTTCTCCGACCATTCAACCTTCGTCCTTTTGGAGTAGCCGTCATTAGGCGTGGCTATCGTTGAGAAACCTTTACAAATCGTCGGTAATAACCGCCCGCCTCAAAAAGCTCCGAACCTCGGTAATATTTCTCGAGGCTTCCAGTTAAGTATGGCTGAAATTTTGTTCGGTCGACTCGAATACCGATCTGAGATATCACATGCCCCAAGAAGCTAACCTCTCTTAACCGAACTCACACTTGCTGAACTTAGCATATAATTGCTTATCCGTAAAATTTGCAGCACTAACCTCGGTGTTCAAAGATGTTCGGTCTCATTTCTTGAATAGACCAAGATGTCATCAATGAACACGACTACGAACCGATCCAAATATGGTCTCGAAGATCCGATTCATTAAATCCATAAATACCGCGAGGGCATTAGTAAGCCCAAACGGCATCACTAGGAACTCATAGTGACCATATCTCGCTCAAGGCGGTCTTGGGTACGTCCAAATCTCGAATTCGCAATTGATAATAGCCCGATCTCAAATCTATTTTCGAGAACACCGAGGCTCCTTCAGTTGATCGAACAAGTCATCGATACGTGGTAACGGATATTTGTTCTTTATCGTCGCTTTATTCAGCTGACGATAGTCAATGCACAGCCTCATGGTTCCATCCTTCTTCTTCACAAACAACACCGGCGCACCCTAAAGGCGAAAAACTCAAGGCGAGCAAAACCTCTATCCACCAATTCTTGCAATCGAGCTTTCAACTCCTTTAATTCCGTTGGTGCCATACGATCTGAGCTATCGAAATTGGAATGGTACCAGTACCAATTCGATGCCAAACTCTATTTCCGAGCAGTGGTAAACCCGCAATTCTTGAGGAAAAATCCGGGTATTCACAAACCAACGCCACAGATTCGGTTTCTTTTCTAACTCCTTATCATCTAGAACATACGCAAGGTATGCTTCACACCCCTTTCTTACGTATTTACGAGCCAACATTGCGATATTACGGTGGCAATCCCTTTAAGTCCGTAGACTCAACCCGAATTATCTCGTTATTCGTGCACCTCGGATCAATAGTCTTGCTTTTGCAATTTACAACCGCATCGTGCATGGTCAACCAATCCAAACCAAGAATAACGTCAATTAGTCGAATGGCAAAAGCATCAAGTCCGCCGAAAACAAGAACCTCAAAATACTAGGGGACTTTTCTTACACACTTTGTTGACGAGCACGTAATGACCCAAGGGTTTGACACCGAATTACAAACTCGATGAGACTCAATGGACAAAGTCTTCTTGGATGCTAAGGTTTCGCATATATAAGAATGAGTAGAACCGGGGTCAATCAAAGCAATCACATTAGTATCGAAAAAAGTGAGGATACTGGTAATAACATCCGGTGAGGCAAAGATCCTCGCGTGCGCGTATGGCATAAGTCCTAGCAGGAGCACGAGCCTCAGATCTGATGGTGGCATCTCTAGATCCTCTCTGACCGCCACTAGCATTGCCCGTGTTTCTAGACGGCCTACCTCGAGTTGTGGTAGCACCCGGGTTCCCACTTTGATTTACGTTTTGTCCAGATAAGCTCGGGCAATCCTTAATGAAATGATCGACTGATCCGCACTTGTAACAGGAGCGGTCACGGAATCTACAACTCCCAGAATGCCATTTGCCACAATATTGGCACTCCGTTCTGTCTCGACGATCATTGCCAACACTGGCGATCGAAGTGACTCGCGTGCCCATAGGGGGTCGATCGCGGTCTCGTCTAGAAAAGCCCGAAATGTCTCTAGACCGGCCTAAGCCATCTCTAAATTTCTTTGATGACTGTGGGAAGGGCTTCCCCGAAGACCTCTTACGAAACTCCCTTGCTCCCACTTCAGCTTTTCTTTTCTCCATACTGAGCTCCTCGGCTTTGCACGCTCGCTCGACAAGAGCCACAAACTCTAAGATTTCCAAAATGCCAACATACAGCTTTATATCATCGTTCAGTCCATCTTCGAAGCATTTACACATCACAGCTTCTGAAGAAATGCACTCGCGCGCGTACCGGCTAAGCCTCGCAAATTTTCGTTCGTAGTCGGTAACCGACATGGAACCTTTCTTAAGATCAAGGAATTCCTTTCATTTTTGGTCCATAAATCTCTGACTGATATACTTCTTTCGGAATTCAGTTTGGAAGAACTCCCAAGTTACTTGCTCTCTAGACACCACAAAAGTCAGAGTACTCCATCAATAGTAGGCGGAATCGCGTAGCAAGGAGATAGTACACTTTAAGCATTCATCGGGTGTACATGATAACTCATCGAGCACCTTAATAGTGTTGTCCAACCAAAATTCAGCTTGCTCGGCATCGTCGCTATCCGTAGCTTTAAATTCAGTAGCCCCATTTTTTCGAATTCTGTCAACTAGGGGCTTACTTGACCTTACTTGGTCAGTTACCGGAGGTATTGTAGGTGCGGGGGTTGCATTAGTCGGGAATGGAGGTTGTGGAACAGCTGTGTTAGTTCGAATGTATTGGTTAAACCAATCATTCATCACACTATAAAAGGCTTGCTTAGCCTCATCATTCGGATTGTTGGCAATAGGTTGAGAGTCATCGGGCGCTGTCCCTTGCACGGAGCAGCGCCACACTCTTCACATCATCACTATTGCTCGGTTGGGATCGGGATCCATTGCTATAAACAAACACAACCTCAAATTGTCGAAATCACCACACTATCAATTTATCACTTAATGGCATGTATAGCTAGACCCCAAACATATCACGGTAGTCCTAGGATCGACTAAACCGTGGCTTTGATACCAATAAAATTGTAACACCCGAACCCGAGACCGTTGCGGTGTGGGACACGAGGTTAACAAGCCAAAACCACTTATGGCACCGACCAATTTGACATTCCGTGCAAGTTGGAAAACTGCGTCATTGTCGCCTTTAAAAAGCATATCTCGAGTTTCACAATTCAGAAACTGATTCCATAAATTCTATCTGAATTTAGACTCATATATCCATCCATGGATTTATTTCTAGAATTTTGGTCAGGCCAATTGGTACAGTTTATTAGTTAAAGTCGCCCATGTTACGTGGGTCGACTACACGACCTTTGCACGTTACAACTTGAATATCTCTCTGTACAGGGTTCAATACTGATACCGTTTGTTTCCAATGAAACTAGACTCAAAAGGAATCTGCAAATATAAGGCGTTACTTCTAATTCATTCTGGATAATTTATGCAAAATTTTCAAAGTCGTGACAGGGGACCCGAAACCGTTCTGGTCCTGTCTCACGAGAACTTTAATATCTCTCGGTATACTGATCATATGATCGTTTCGTTACTTTCATATGAAAATAGACTCGTCAAGGTTCGATCACATAATTTATTCACTATTTAACACCATTCCTACAAATTTTGGTGATTTTTCACATCCACGTCACTGCAGCTGGCAGCCTCTGTTTTTAAGGTAGGCTTTACCTATATTGTAGTTCCCATGGACCAACTATAGTCTAGTCATACTTAGGTCCACATATGATCATATTTAGCCATTCCAATTGCTGATCATGTGACCAACTCTCTCATTCAAACCATAATCACATCATGAAACCAAATATAATTACAAACCACATATGGTCAAATTCCATACTCCACTTTTACGAATCATTTTCGCATGGCCGTATACATATACATCACAAGTACTTAAAAATAACCGAGGGTAGTCCTATACATGCCATATCCAAAACACAACTAAAGGAGTACCAAAAGGGCTTTGATAGTGTGGTTGACTTCAACTTCTATGATCCCGAATCCGATCGCTAACGAGCAAAATCTATAATTAGAGAAACAAAGAAACGGAGTAAGCAATTTATGCTTAGTAAGTTTGAGCCATAATATACACACAACCAAAGCATAGCATTCAAGTAGCTAAACAATAATTCATATGCACAATTTCTCAAAGACATGCTTACTTCACAATCCCAACTCTTATATTCATACACAAATAACGGCCTAGTTAATGCCGATAGCTCATTTATCATTAGAGCGAATATTAAATGCGCATTTACTCATAGTGTGCAAAGCACACACAAAACATACCTTGTTGTTGGGAATTTCACAAGTGCAATAACTGAAAATTTTCCAGCAGCTTATAAATTTCAATTCACATACCTTCGAGTTTATCCGGATATAGCTACTCGTTCAAAACACCTTGGGACATAGCCCGTTATGGTAACCCTTTAAATGCCTTGGGACTTAACTCGGATATCACAACTCGCTTTAATTGCCTTGGGCTTAGCCCGTATCATAGCTCGCACAATTGCCTTGGGCTTAGCCGGATATCACTCGAACATTCATACACATCTTTGTTTCATTTTCACAACAAAACTTTTATGCACAATTCACTTAACAAAAATATCATTTCGGCTCAATGGCCATATACAAGGCGAATTTCGATTGCTTATTACTTCATTCAATCGAATCAAAATCTAAGTTTCGATACTCAAAAACTTACCTCGGATGTTGTCGAGCGATTCGATGGCTATTCGACTACTTTTTCCTTCCCTTTATCGGATTTGGTCCCCTTTGCTCTTGAGCTTAATTTAGCAAATAAATTGATTCAATCATTTGAGTATCAAAAGAGGAACTCAAGGCACTTAGCCCACATATATTCACTAGACATTAAAGTCACATAAGTACGGAATTCATGAATCGACTCAACACACAAAGCCTTCAACATGCTTACTCATGGCCGAACAACACAACCTCTTAGGCACTCATTCATGGCCGATTATGCATGTTGATGTTGAGGCCAATTACATGTTTAACACCACACATGAATGGCACACATTTTACTAGTTAATGCTTTACATATTGCAGCTCAATACTTATAATATAGCATCAAGCACTCATATGGCCGATTATACTTAGTCATTCTTGCACCAAATCAACAATAAATTCCAAGATTTTCACATCATATGTGTACTAGGCGAATGTACTTGCAATTTCACAACCATTCTTCAACATTTTCTTCTTTAAACAAACATTTTATCACTCACTTCATAACCAAAACATCATGTGCAAACATATACACACATATAGGTGCAAGGCCGAATCTCAAGGGGTTCATACCCATCCAAACACAAATTTTTACCAATCAAGTAACAAGCATAAATCATGCTCATGAACGCACCATGGTCGAATACATCACAACCATACCCTTTTAACTTTGGTCATGGTTAAACAAAGAATTCAATGTCCTACTCAAGAATACTAAAACGAAATTTCAAGAGTAGTCAATCCTTCATTACATGCATCATCAACAAGCTTCACATTTAGCATGCAATGGCTTTAACACAATATCAACCTTGGCCAAACACCATTTTCATGGCATAACAAGGATTTGAACCATGGCTAACATGCACATCAAGTTAGCAACCAAAACAAGCATGAATCTCATGACACAACCTCAAACATACCTTAATCTTGATGCAAGTATGACCAAATCTCCTTCTAGTTCTCTTTCAAGCCAAGCATGAAGCAAAACTCCTATCTTCTCCCTTATTATTTTCGGCCAAGAAGGAAAGAACAAGGATGAACAATTTTTTTTCTTGTTTTTCTTTCACATACACGGCAATGGGGGAAATGCCACACTCACACACATTTTTTTCTCTTCTCTTCCCACAACTTAATTATTAAATCATTTCCCTCATCATCCATTAACAAAACATGTTTCAACATGTTTTCTTTGCCCATAACCCTTGTCATGGTCGGCCACTAAGCTTCCTTTTGGGGAAATTTGACATGCAAATCCCTTATTTTTGCATGCATGATTAACTAGTCATCACACATTTCCCCATCATACTTTCAAAGTTTACTACTAGGTCCTTTCTAGTGAAATTCACCTTTATAACACTAAATCGAATCGTCAAAAATGCCACACACAAATTAACACATATCATAGGCATCAAAATAAATTTTAAATTATTTTTATGCCTCGATTTTGTGGTCCCGAAACCACATCCCGACTAGGGTCAATTTTGGGCTGTCACAGTTTTAGTTCATAACTAAAAAGATAAATACCTCGGAAGAATAATGAATACAAAACATAAAGAAAAACCCAAAACTCCTGAAGGGAAATTGAGGGGAGATCTTCAGTCTTGATGATGAATCCGGCTTCTGAGATGGATCAATCAGCTTTCCTGGAGCAGTTCCTGCTTCCTCCTCTATGTGTCCCTTTTCCTCCTCCTCTAGGGTGTATTTATAGGCTTTAGAATGCCTAAGAACCCTCAAAATTGGCCTTTTCCAAATTGGACTCAATTTGGGCTCGACAGGGACATGCCCGTGTGCGATTATTTCAAGCCATGGTCAAGCCTATTAGATAGGCACGAGCGTGTGGTCCACCCGTGTGAGTCATGCTTCGATTCTGCCAAATAGACACAGCTGTGTGGTCTGCCCGTGTGAGGAGGTCCAGGCCGTGTTGATTTCGTACGTTGGCCCATTTTCTCCTTTTTTGGCCCATTTCTCGTTTTTTTCACTCTCCTATGCTCATCTAAGTATAAAATATGAAATTAAGGCATTAGGAGCATCAAATTTACCAATTTTAAGGAAAAATCATCCATAAATGAGCTAAGCATGGGATAGAAATATGTATAAATTACAGTTTATCAAATACCCCCACACTTAAGCATTTGCTTGTCCTCATGCAAAATCCTAAACTCATAATCAAATAAATTCTTCTCAACTTATAATTTCTATCGATAATATCTCAAAATAATCCATAGGTAATCATACATTGAAAATTCAACTGAAAGAACATCAAAGTTTCAAACATTCCAAGTTGAGCATTTTATCATGAAAACATGGGTGTCTTCCCTCGTCTAAATAATTACCTTTGATTCAAAATATCACAGAGTTTCACATCCTCACTAAAGATTCACTCAAATCAATCAAGGTGTTTAAGGACAATAAATGAAGCACTCAATAGTCAATAATGAAGAGTCATTACTATAGGCTTTCATGAAAATCAAATCTCCACCACTATAAATTGAGATGAAACATCAATCAAAAGGTCTTTAGAGGGTTGTAACGTGGCTTTGGTTAGAGGGTGTGGTCACAAGCTGAAATAAAGGGTTAGTGTAACATCCTGAATTTGGGGCCTAGAAGAGTTGGGTTTTGAGTCTGGGATTCGAATAGAAGAAAACCTGAATAATTAGGAAGTTTTAAATATTATCGTTTCAGAAAAAAAAAATTTAGTTGTAATGCCTTGATTTTCGGGATTTTTTTTGGGTTTTTGTGATTTTTAGTAAATCTTGAAATTTTCATGTTCTAAATATTGGAATTATGTTTAAATGTGTTAGTAGACCTTTAGAAGGCCCAAGACTAAGCTAAACACGGTAAAATATCAAGGTGGGATTTTTAAGTGAATAGGAGATTTGGTTAAGTGGGCTTTTAAGAAGAACTGCGTAAGTTATGACACAAATAAGGCCTTGGTAAAGTGGCAAGGTGGCGCCACTAAGTTCCTAAAAAGTGGCGCTGGGAAGGAATTGGAGGTCCAAGGTTCAAGTTGTAAGGTAGGCATATTGTTTTTCTTTTAATTTTTAGGCATGTACTAGGCATGTGATCACACAAGTAAATTTTGACAAGGGCCTTAGAGATGGGCGATTGCTCTAATTTAATATTAGGGTTAGGTTCTTTTCTTTTCTATCTTGGAGAATTAGGGTTAGCCACCGAAAGCTTTCTTTCATCTTTTCTCAATTCTCACAAAAGCCGAAAACACAAGTCTATTTCTCATTGTGCGAATTTTCTTCTTCTCTTTTCCTCCATGTTTTCTCTTCCTTTATGCTTCTCCTTCTAGCCAAACCTTCGACCATCTTATTCACCTTCTTTGTCGATCCCATCTTCCATTAAACCTTCATCACCAATCGCCATTAAAAGGTCAAATCACGAAAACTCACTACTTGTGCCGATTTCTCCAAAGCCAAATCCTTCAGATTTTTGTTCCTTGTGATCAACATTCATCTTCTCTAAACCCTTAATATCTCACAAGATCGTTACTCCAAGGTTATAGCCTCAAACCATCATCTTCTTCATCACCTAAAAAGCCGAAATACCATAGATTTAGGGACTTATAGCCGAAACTTTAGATCTTCTAGATTCGAGTTCTACCATCATTTAGAGGATAAATCTGCATTAGATATGCGTAGAAATCAAAGAGGAACAAGTGGTAAGTGCTCATCACTTCAGATCTAGTCTTATTTTACAACTTCGAAAAAGCCAAAGTCCCTAAAATCTAGGGAGGCTGTCGATTTGGGCATATGGCTCTAAGGGTCTTTAACTGATGTTTTCTTTCGGTGACTAGAGTCTTTTTAAGCGTTGAATCTAAGGCGTGGTTCATTGGAGCAATCGGATTCGGAGCTAACTATCGATTTTGGCAAAAAGGTAAGGTTTCAAAGGTTTTTAGGGATATGGTTCGATCATGGATAAGTAAGTTTTGGGGTTTAGTGATTATGGTTTGTAAATAAGAACTGTGCTAATAAATTGTAGGACATCGAAGGGATCTCGAAGCGATCGTCGCAAATCGGTGTGTCTGAACACCCTTTCTTAGTTCAATTAAAAAAGTTTAAATGCCAAATTTCGGCATTTCATGGTCATGTGAGTATCGAATGCTCTCAAGGCATAGAGTAATTGTTAGATCTGCACCGCAAGGTGGTAAGCAAGTTCGTGTGACGTTTTAGCATATTTGAAAAAGGGGCTCGATGGGCCAAAATTGGGCCCAATGGGCTTACGGACCAATTTGGGTAAGAGATGGGCAAATTAGCTGTTAGGTAGATGGTGGAATCAAATTGCATAAAACTGATAAAAATTACTGAATTAGCTTGTGCAGATGGCGTAGATCACGAAATTACCCTAAAGAGCAAAATTACCAAATTACCCTAAAGAGCAAAATTACCGATATACCCCTAGGGTTTTAAATTGGTGAACGCATGATTGATCAATGTTGTATTTTACATGATATGCTTTTACTAATATCTCATTGCATGGGGTTGGGGTATTAATGGAGGAAATCTTGAAAGTGGTTCATCCACGTCTTGGAGGCTTTGCCTCAATGATGAAATTTGAGTGCGTTCTTTAACTGTGTGTGTAGAGTGGGTGGGTTGAGATATTCCCCACATGGTGTGTAGGGCTGATGCAGGCGGTGTAGCGGTTGGTGGGTTGAGTAGTCTCCCAGGATGGGCTTGCATTCATTATTACCGATGTTACTCATGTTCTTGAATCGGGCCTATGGGCCACACTTGTTATGTAAAAGGGCTAAGGCCTTGCTCAGTATTCGAAAAGGGCTTGACCTCTGTGTCTTGATATCTGAATAGGGCTTAGGCCCAATGGGCTCGAGCTGATTTGGGCTTTGGATGGGTTTCAGTATACACCGAGTTTTCCCAAACTCACCCCTTCCTCTTCCATCCTTGCGGTGAGCCCTAGAATTGGTGGACTTGGAGTGGGCGGGATTCAGTGGCCATGAAGATTAATTGCCGATTTTAAAGAAGTTTAGCCTTTAATTGGATTATTTTATTTTTATTATGCTTAAAGTTGTAATAAGGCTGCTATTTTTAATTACTTTTATTGTGGGGATTATTAAACTGGCTAGCACTAGGGTTCGTTTTATAAAATCTACTTGTTTTTAAAAAGATCACGATGACGTGCAAAGTTTCCGCAAAGTAAATGTTTTCCCAAGAAAAATAAATAATTTAAGCAAACTTTTTCAACCTTAATCATTTTCTTAAGATGGTCATAATCAAACGGTTTTCTCAAAATTATACAAGATGTTAGAGTGTGGCAATGGCGGTGTGCATGTCTAGGATTGGATCCGAAGAGAGCTTGGTACTTAAGCAGTCCGACGGACTCACCTCCTCTTTTTCCTGGTTTCCTACCTGGTGTACAGTTTCCATTCACTTTAACCTTCTTTTAAAAGTTGGCGCATCAGATCCGGTCATAACATCCAAGCCGGGTTTGGGGTGTTACAGTTAGAATCGAGATTGAATTGAAAAATTACCTAACTAGAAAAATGACTAGTCATCAATTGCGTACAACGGAGTTTTTTCTCAGAATATGGAATTTAACTTCTTGAGCTTAGAAGATCACTACTACTAATATGTATACATGTATTTTTTTTAAGAACAAGTCAAATTAAAAAATAGAATAAAACATAGCTAAGCAACTATTCCAACTCAAATCTCGACAAAAAATAAGGATCAAATTAATTTAGGGAATTTCAACAATAATGAGTTATGGGTTAATATTGAGGGTAAATCAATAAATGGGTTGTTAGGCTCAAGGGGGTTCACTAAGTTTTAATTGTGAAGGTAGGCTTTTATGGAGTGAGTGGGTTAAACATAAGTGTCTTTATCATTTTGACATATCAACTCAAATGGTGTGGTCTTGAAATGCATAATCAAGCAAGTTCTAGAATAACAATTCAATACTGACGCACTCAAAGAAACAATAAAAGTGAGCATGAAAGAAATGATAGATGCTCTAAAGGCTCAAAATCTCACAAAAATTATGGCTTTTTGATGTTTAAACTTTTGGATTTCAATTCAAGATAATACCTAAACTTGGGGAAACAACCTAAAATTTTAAATTCTTAAAAATCAACTTATCATGCTTAATTTTCTAATGTCTTAAAGTTTAAATAATCAATGCATGAATGCCTGTGTTTTAATTTAAGATATATCGATAAAAATCATAAATCAATCAAAATTTATCCTAAACATGATATGAGAGCTTTTCAATAGAACAAGGCAATCATTCAGGGATTTTTCTGATAGTGAAATGAATACCCCCCACACTTAAGATGTACATTGCCCTCAATGTACAAAAATAGATATATAGAAAAGAATATAAATAGAAGATAGGGAGAGAAGAGAAACTTTCTGAGTGATGAATGAATTTCCTTGAACTGGAGTTTTGGAGAATAATTAGCGTGAGGGTGGAGGAGGATACTCCGGTGGTGGTAGAGGTTGGGTTCCACGAATGCTGCGTCAAAAGAATATTATATCTCATGGTCATGGTCGAGCAGGACATGACAGTCGTGGAGAACTTTCCTAGTGGAGTTTTGAGTCCCTGAGTAATAGTGAGCTTTGGAGCTCTTTATAACTGTGCTAGAATCAGGAATTCTTTAGAAAACATATAAGGAAGAATAATTACTCGATAGGAAATAGTCGAAATTCAAAATGGTTAAATAAAAATTATAAAACCTAATAAAAATAAGCTTAAAGAAAAATAAAAATTAGTCTTAAAGCAGAATAAAAGTAAAAACATAAAATAATAAATAAAAGTTTTTAAACATATTCATCGCTAGATGGTTCGCGAGGTGGGGGTGGCGATGAGATGTGGAAGTGTTGAAAAATCTAGTGTAGTGTAGCATCAATGTGATTGAAGCGCTGAAAACACTGCTACTCGAATCGAGCTAGGCGCTCAAAGATGTCAGCGTATGAAGACGCCGCATGAACTGGACAAGAGGGTAGTGGTGGCTGAGACGGTGGGTCCTCGTAACGTGGAGGGACATCATCAATAATGTTCTCAGGGGCCTCCTCCTTGGTGGATTAGGTGAGATGGTACTGAGGAGGGAAGGTGCCTCGTCGTTTCTCAATCATCCTTATACTTAGCATGCTCGAGATGCCCTGTGTGGACATCTGGCCCATGAGAGTGAGGGAGGATGATTGGGATGCTGTGTTGAGGAGCCCGGAGTACCGAGCCAACCGCATCATATAGGGCCCAATGGAGATGACCCCTTTCCTATGCCACTCCGTCTGATGTTGAATAGCGAGGGCAAAAAAATAAGCAAGGTCTATGATGTGCCCGTGCAACATACACCATAGAAAGTAGGCGTCGTGAGTGTTGACGACGTTAGTGCTCTCTCACTTTCCTGTTAATGTGTGAGCCAGAATGGCGTGTAAGTACCTCAGAGATGGAGGGAGAGCCGATGCCTTGGAGCGGCTAGGATTGTAGAAGGTAGCGCCGGGGGTGAGAGCATTCCAACCCGTGAAGGAGAGTGATGGATGTGGCGATTGAGAGTGTGGAGTTCATTTTCCTCCATGAACTCCTCAGTGTAAAGTCCCAGTGCGGTTCCGAACTCTAGGACGTTCAACTGGCGAACTAGACTGCCGAGGCGAAATTGGATTGTTCCCGGGTCATCAAAATGGGCTATCACTGTCTGAAGATAGAACATTGAGCAAAGTTACATAGTGAGTTCGAGATATGTCGGCTTGACAATCTCAAAGAAAAGCCCCCAAGGATTGGTGGTAAGGAGGGCCCGAATTGCATCCGCTAGTTGGACTTGTTCTAGTGCGACCCAATCTATACAGCGGCCCACTTCCAAGGGTCGAGTTCGTAGAATCTAGAAAAGTTCTTCTTGGGGCGCAATAGGGAATTGCAGGAAAGGGTGACGAATTTCCGCAGTAGGACCTGAGGAGGATGACGCTCCCTTTCTTTTCTTTCAAGTAGGGACGGCGGCTTTCTTTCCTCGTGAAGATGACATGGTATACCTGCAAGCAAAACCATTATTCTGTTTTGATGATTGGATAAGGTAAAATGTAAAAAAATTCAACAAGGAAAAGGTCATAAATAAGTTCAAGCACAACTACTAAAGCTAACAGACCTAACCAAAACAATAAATTTTATGGCATAATGTCGTGGTATTAGTATGAAAATCAAAATGGCAAAGAGCTTGATGGAAATGTAAAAAGCATGAATGTATCACAATGCATGGATTATAATGGCAAAGAATAATAAGCAAGTCAATATTAACTTAGAATACGTAAATGGGGCTTAAGAAATCATGAAGTAATAAAGAAAAATGTCACATGAAATAAATGGTAGCTAATCTAACAATGGGATTTGAATGATATCAAAATCGAAATAGTATGGGATAAATGAAGATTAACATGGTAATTAGCATTAGAACTAAGTAAAATAAAATAGAAAAGAGTAAAAAAGTGCAAAAAGAAGAGAATGTGCATCAAAAATAGAGTTGGAGGCGGCACACGGGCGTGGCAGGGAGGCCTTGTGGACTTACAAGGTTAGGGATTTTGGGTGAAGAAGTTGATGAATAGTGAAGGGTATTTATAGATTTTGGGACACACTGCCAGGGAACACGCCTGTGTTCCCCAATTTTTGCCCGTGTGATTCTCGAATTTTGAATTTGGCCCACGCCCTTATTCCTTAGGCGTGTGGGTGTACACTGCCGTGTCGCAAGGTCATGTCTGTCTTCGTTCGCTTCTCCCACGCCCATGTATGTAGGCCCACACCCGTGTTGTTTTGGCAGGTTCGCCCACGGTTGCTTGGCATGGGCGTGTCGCACGCCCGTATTAATTTGACAGGTTTGGCGACAGTTTCAAGGCACGGGCGTGTCGCACGCCCGTGTTGTTTTGGCAGGTTCACCCATGGCCATGTTGCACAGCCGTGGCTATTTATCATAGCCCGTGCTGGGGAAAATCTTTGCCCTGTTTCCACACGGTCCTAAGCATGTCCGTGTGCTTGGCCGTGTGTGTGTGGTAAACCTGTATTCAAGAGTTCTGTTAGTAAGTTAAGTGTTAAACACTAAAGTTTTTAAAAAAATTAATACAGTAAGTGCTTGGGTTGCCTCCCGAGAAGCGTTTATTTATAGTCTAAGCTCGACTTACCTCTCTATTGAATGGTCATGGTGGTTCAAGGAGTTTATACTCCTCATTCCTGCTATGAATCTCATCAAAATAAGGTTTTAGGCGGGTATTGTTTACCTTAAAAGTGCCGAACTTGGGATGACTTACCTCGACTGTACCGAATGGGAAACTGCTAAGTACTGTAAGAAGAATTTCTTCATTCGGTTTGGTAGTGACAATATGAGGATCTGCGGCATCTAATAAAACTTTATCTCCAACCTTAAGTTGATTTGGAAAGGTATTGAGCTTGTTCTAGCGTAGTTTTGGTTTATCGTGTGTTCTCAATTTATGTGTCCGCCATTCATCTAGCTCCTCGATTCGTAGCCTTCATTCTTCATGAATAGGTCCTCTACTATTGCTTGAAAATGGCTCATGTACTTCCTTCAAACTCATTTCCTGCAAAGTAGGTTGCACCATATTATTAGTTTTAGTAGAATGGTTTAGACAATCACCTTCAATTTTTGATGTGTTGCCTAAATTGCGAGCTTGAAGGGTGATTGTTTCGTCTCCCACACGAAGTGTGAGCTCATCTGTGCCAACATCAATAATCGTTCTAGCAGTTGCTAAAAAGGGTCTTCCTAAAATCAAAGGAGTGTTACTATCCTCCTCTATGTCTAAAACAACGAAGTCAACGGGAAATATAAATTTATCGATTTTAACTAGCACATATTTAATAATACCCCTAGGAAATCTTATAGTTTTATTTGCTAATTGAATGCTCATCCTAGTCTGTTTGAGTTTCCCAATACATAGTTGTTTAAACATTTGTAAGGCATGACGTTAATACTAGCCCCTAAATCAACTAATGCATTATTAACATCTAAACTACCAATTAAGTAAGGAATTGTAAAACTCCCTAGATCTTTCAATTTTTTGGGTAGTTTATTCTGTAGAATAGCTGAGCAAACTGCGTTTAGCTTCACATGCGAAGCCTCGTCCAACTTTCGCTTATTTACTAAAAGCTCCTTTAAAAATTTCATTGCGTTTGGCATCTGCGATTGAGCTTCAATAAACGGTAAGTTAATATGTAATTTTGTAACACCCCTAACTGGTGACCGACGCCGGTGTCGGACACGAGGGGTTAACGAGACAAATCCTCTTAAAGTACTGACCAATTTGGCATTTCTGGACAGGCTGGAAAACTGCGTCACCGTCGCCTTAAAAATCATATCTCGATTTCCAAAACTCGGAAACTGGTTTCGTAAAATTTCCCTGAATTTAGACTCATATACCCATCCATGGATTTATTTTTAGAATTTTTGGTTGGGCCAATTGGTACAGTTTATTAGTTAAAGTCACCCATGTTACAGGGATCGACTGCTCTGACCTCCGCGCGTTACAACTTGAATATCTTTCTGTACAGGGCTTTAATACTGGTGCCGTTTGTTTCTAATGAAACTAGACTCAAAATGGAATCTGTACATATAAGGCATGACTCCTAATTCTTTCTGGATAATTTATGGTAAATTTTCAAAGTCGCGACAGGGGACCCAGAAATCATTCTGGCCCTGTCTCACGAGAACTTTAATATCTCCCAGTATACTGCTCATATGGTCGTTTCGTTTCGTCCATATAAAAATAGATTCATCAAGGATCAGTTCCATAATTTACTCACTATTTAATTCTACTTCTACTATTTTTAGTGATTTTTCAATCTCATCTCACTGCTGCTGTCCGCAACAGTTACTGCAGTAGACTATGCCAATTTCATGAATTTTTCCTTGGCCTTAATCATCCATCATACATGACACAAATTATGGCCACCTTAACAAAATTTGAGTTTCTAAGACTCGTGGCTATAGGTTCTAGCATCCCACTCGACGACCACATAGGCCATTTTCACATGGCTTAAAGTTTACAACCCACAATTCGACAAAATATAATAGCCTATACATGCCAAATGTTCTTCAACAACAAAAAACAATACCACAAGATTTCAGCGGTGTGATGACTTCAACGACGGTTCGAAAGCACGCAACAATACGAGTCCAAGAGACCTAAAATGGGTGACAAGAAAACACCGAGTGAGTTTACAACTCAGTAAGTCATAAGCATTCGTCAATCCACGATAAAGTTACTACTACATGTACAACAAATGAGGCTAGGTACTCGTCCATATCGAATCTATACCATAATACCTCGGACCTTTCGGTCCAATCTCGCACCAATTCATACATCCACATTTCATATTCTACACAACAAGATAATCAAGCATTTTACACATTAACTCATTTTCCAGCACAACCATACAATTTCAATCATCACATAGATTTAAGGCTTACCAACTTCAACCCCAAGCATGCACGTATTACCTATTCGTCATGAGCTCAAGGTACTTACCCGATCCGCTGTCCATACTCACTCGATGGAGACACACCCTCCATATAATTGTTCGATTGGAGATATTTATATATATATATAGAGTACGCACACACAGTGCTTAATACTCGATTTCGCACACTTAGTGCCATATATTTCCAGCACGCACACTTAGTGCTAATCTCGTCACCGTACACACGTATTGCCCGCACACTTAGTGCCGAAAGCAAACTTTCTACACATTTCACTATTTCTTTTACATTCAACAATTGTCATCACTCCATACACATACATTTTCATTTATATATATATATCATCCCATTAAACACAATTGCATAAATTTTACAATCATTTAAGCAATATCAAATACGTGCTTAATGACTTACCTCGTGTTGGGTAAAATAGTTCCAAGTCGGCTACTCGATGACCTTCGTCTTTCCCTTGCTTGATTCTCCTTCTTTAACTCCTTGAGCTTAATCAATAAATCACTAGTTTAACCATCTTGCTAAACATTCATAATTCAACTACACATGCATATGTATGCTTGTATATTCGGCAACCATTCTTACTAATCGCCCATTTGGTCGATTATACACCTAACCGAATATGCACCAAAACTTGATTCAACATTACCTACATACTCACTTTAATGGCGAATATATATATATGTACAATGTCAACTAACATCTTTTAATCACCTAATTTCATCTCATGGACATTTAATCAAATTTTCCCAATCTAGCATATATTTTCACATCCATTTGTAACATCATGTACAAACACATATACACATATATCAAAACACAAATTTTTACCTATCATGCAACAAGCATAAATCGCACTTATGAGCATGCCATGGCCGAATACATCCCACACCATCCCCCTTTCAATTTTTGGTCATGGATGAACAAAGAAAACTCCATGTCTTACTCAAGAATGCTAAAAGAAATTTCAAGAGTAATCAATCCATCATTACATGTATCATCAACAAGCTTCACATTTAGCATGCAATGGCTTTAACACAATATCAACCTTGGCCAAATACCATTTCCATGGCATAACAAGGATTTGAACCATGGGCTAACATGAACATCAAGTTAGCAACTAAAACATGCATGAATCTCATGACACAACCTCAAACATACCTTAATCTTGACACAAGTATGACCAAATCTCCTTCTAGTTCTCTTCTAAACCAAGCATGAAGCAAAAATCCTTCCTTTTTCCTTAGTATTTTCAGCCAAGATTTTGAGAATGGATGAACAATTTTTTCCTTTCTTTTCCTCTACTCACGGCAACAAAGGGGGGCATCCATGCTCATTTTTTTTCATTTCTTTATTTTTTCTACATAATCCACTAACTAAACATGTTGGAAACATGTTCCCTGCCCATATTCTTGTCATGGCCGGCCACTCACCTTAGGAAGTGGGTTATTTGACATGCAAGGACAACTATTTTCCCACATGTATTAATAGGCCACCTTACAATTGCCTAGCACATTTCTAAATTTTCTCACATAAGTCCTATTTGATAAAAATTCACTTACTATTAACAAAATCCAAACACGAAATTTTCACACATGCATATATACATATAATGAGCATCAATTATGATGGTTAATTATTATTATGACTCGGTTTGGTGGTCCCGAAACCACTTTCCGACTAGGGTCGATTTAGGGATGTCACAACTCTCCCCACTTAGAAATTTTCGTCCCGAAAATCTTACCGTAAATAGGCTCGGTATCGCTCTTTCATAGAGTCCTCAAGTTCCCAAGTGGCTTCTTCCATTCCGTGTTTATGCCACAACACCTTTACTAACGGGATTTTCCTATTATGCAACTCTTTTACTTCACGCCTCATAATGCGAACCGGTTCCTCTTCATAGCTCAAATTAGGTGAATCTCAATCTCGGATGGAGCAATTACGTGCGATGGATCAGACCTATATCGTCAAGCATCGAGACATGAAAACGTTGTGAATCCTTTCGAGCTCGGGGCAAAATTAATCGATATCGATGGCCCAACTCGTTCGGATACTTCATATGGCCCGATAAACCTCGGACTCAATTTGCCCTTACGACCAAATCTAAGCACCTTCTTCCAAGGTGAAACTTTGAGAAAGACCTTGTCTCCAACCTGATATTCAATATCTTTTCTTTTCAAATCCGCATACGACTTTTGGCGATCCGAAGCAGCTTTCAAACTTTCACGAATTACTCGAACTTTTTGCTCGGCATCCTTAACCAAATCAACCCCGAAGAATTTACCTTCACTAAGTTCAGTCCAGAATAATGGGGTACGGCATTTACGACCGTATAAAGCCTCGTAAGGCGCCATCTTAATACTTGATTGAAAGCTATTGTTGTAGGCGAATTCAATCAAAGGTAAATACCGTTCCATGAACCACTAAACTCAAGGATGCAACATCTCAACATATCCTCGAGTATTTGAATTATCCGTTCGGATTGACCATCGGTTTGGGGATGAAAAGCGGTGCTAAAATGCAGCTTGGTACCCAAAGCATCTTGCAATTTCTTCCAAAATCGCGACGTAAATCTTGGGTCTCTATCCGACACGATAGAAATAGGCACCCGTGTAATCTCACAATCGAGAAGCGTACAATTCCGCTAATTTGTCCATTGAAAAATCCGTGCGTCACGGGGATAAAGTGAGCCGACTTAGTTAGTCTATCGACAACGACCCAAATCGCATCCTTCTTACTCACGACAATGGCGGTCCGGATACAAAGTCCATTGTGACTCGATCCCATTTCCATTCGGGTATCATGATCGGTGAAGTAATCCCGATGGCACTTGATGTTCGCTTTCACTTGTTGACATATCGACACCTTGAAACAAATTCGAAATGTCTCGTTTCATCTTAGGGCCACCAAAATTGGCGTTTGGTCATTGTACATTTTAGTACTACCGGGTGGATTGACATTCGACTACAATGGGCTTCATTTAGAATTATCGAAATAAGTTCAATTCTTTGGAACACACAGACGACTTCGAACCTCAAACAATCGTCATCATCAATTTGAAACTCTGATTCCTTGTTCAGAACACACTCAGCCCGTTTTGCAAGCAACTCCTCATCAACTTTCTGAGCTTTCCGAATTTGATGAGCCAACAATGGTTTGGCCTTCAATTCGGCTACTAACACATTGTCGGGTAGAATAGACAAGTGTACATTCATCGCTCGTAAAGCAAAGAGTGATTTCCGACTTAAGGCATCCGCAACCACATTGGCCTTTCCCGGGTGATAATCAATAACGAGTTCATAATCTTTTAACAACTCGAGCCATCGTCTTTGTCAGATTTAAGTCTCTTTGAGTCATCAAATATTTGAGACTTTTGTGATCCGAATACACTTGGCACTTCTCACCAAATAAGTAATGTCGCCATATCTTTAAAGGCGAATACGATGGCGACCAATTCGAGGTCATGGGTTGGATAATTTTTCTCATGTGGCTTTAATTGTCTCGACGCATAGGCCACAACTCGACCTTCTTGCATCAATACGCAACCTAACCCAAGTAGGGAGGCATCACTATAGATGACAAACTCTTTGCCGATTCGGGTGTACTAGAACCGGAGCTTTTCGTCAAATGGGTTTTCAATTGGTCGAAACTTTTCGACACTTTTCCGTCCATTCAAATTTGACATCTTTCAAGCGGTTTTGTCATGGGTGTGGCTATCATCGAGAATCCTTTCACAAACCGTCGGTAGTAACCAAGCCCCAAAAAGCTCCTAACTTCGGTAACATTCCTTGGAGGTTTCCAATTGACTATGGTCGAAATTTTGTTCAGTCCACCGACACCCGATCACGGACACCACGTGCCCCAAAAGCTAACCTCTTTCAACCAAAATTCACATTCTTGAACTTTATGTATAATCGCTTATCTCGTAAGATTTGCAACACTAGCCTCGGTGTTCAAGATGTTCGGTTTCATCTTTCGAATAGACCAAAATGTCATCGATAAATACAACTACTGAATAGATCCAAGTATGGCCTGAAAATTCTATTCATTAAATCCATAAACACCGCAGGGCATTAGTGAGCCCAAACGGCATCACCAAGAATTCAGTAGTGACCGTACCTCGTTCTAAAAGCGGTTTTGGGTATGTCCGATTCTCGGACCCTCAACCGATAGTACCCGACCTCAAATCTATCTTTGAAAACACCGAGGCTCCTTTAATTGATCAAACAAATCGTCAATTCGTGGCAATGGATATTTATTCTTTATCGTCACTTTATTGAGTTGACGATAGTCGATGCACAACCTCATGGTTCCGTCCTTCTTCTTCACAAACAATACAAAGTCGCCCCATGGAGAAAAACTCGGTCGAGCGAAACCTCTATCCGTCAATTCTTGCAATTGAACCTTCAATTCCTTTAATTCCGTTAATGCCATACGATACGGGGCTATTGAAATCGGCGTAGTACCGGTACAACCGATGCGAATTCCACTTCTCGAACCGGTGGCAATCCGGTAACTCCTCGGAAAAACATCCGAATACTCACAAACCACTGGTACCGATTCGAGTTTCCTTTCCGTCTCTTTACTCCCAAACACATACGCAAGGTATGTTTCACACCGTTTTCACATATCTTGACGGTCATAGAAGATATTATTGTTGGCACTCCTTTTAAATCGAGAGACTCGACTCGGATTACCTCATTATTTGCACTCCTCAAATTAATGGTTTTCCTTTGCGATCCACCATTGCATCATGTACGGTCACCAATCCATACCAAGAATAACATCAATTCATGAAATGGTAAAAGCATCGATCGGCCGGAAAAGCAGATTCTCGAATTATTAGGGGCATCTCTTGCACACTTTATCAACAAGCACGTATTGACCCAAAGGGTTTGACACTTGAATTACGAACTCGAGAGACTCAACGGTAGAGTCTTCTTGGATGCTAAAGTTTCACATACATATGAGTGAGTAGAGGGGTCAATCAATGCAATCACAATAGTATCAAAGAGAGTAAAAGTACCGGTGATAACGTCGGGGAGGATGCCTCCTCTCGTGCGCGGATGGCATATGCTCTAGCAGAGCACGGGTCTCGGATCGGACGGCAGTATTAGAGGCTCCTCTCGATTACCACCCCTACCTCCAGAGATTCTCGGGGCCTACCTCCGTACCGTCGTTCCACTAGGTCTTGCACCTTGCGTCTTATTCCTCTCATCTAGCTCCGTGCAATCTCTAATGAAGTGGTCCTTGAACCGCATCCATAACAGCCCTATTAATGACTTACCCCAACATTCACCTAGGTGTCGTCTTCCACATTGGGGCATTCAGGTCTCTCTTGACGATTATTGCCCACACTAGCTACTGAAGTAGCTCGAGTCCGTCAATGGTCTGGGCTCTAATGGAAATTCCCGATCGTCCTCGACTTCTTGGTGTCCTCCACGAACCTCTTTACAGCCGAGAACGGAGCTTTACTCGTCGATCTTTTACGGTAATCTCTTGCTTCAAATTCAGCCTTCTTCTTCTCCTCCCAAGTTCTTCCGCCTTGCGTGCTCGTTCGACTAGTGTCACGAACTCCTTTATCTCCAAAATTCCCACTAGTAACTTTAACTCTTCATTCAATCCTTCTTCAAATCTTTTGCACATCGCAACCTCATCAGCCACACACTCCCGAGCATACCGACTAAGTCTTACGAACTCATGTTCGTATTCGAGATCTGATCATCCGGCCTTGCTTGAGTTCCAAGAATTCCTTACGCTTCGATCGATGAACCGTTGACTAATGTATTTCTTTGAAATTGGATTGGAAGAAATCCCAAGTAACTCGTTCATTTGGGACTATGGAAATTAAAGTCCTCCACCAATAGTAAGTGAGTCTCATAACAAGGATATAGCACACTTAAGACATTCGTCGGTGTGCATGACATTCATCTAACACTCTAATGGTGTTATCGAGCGAACTCGGCCTTTTCGGCATCATCGGTAACTATGGCCTTGAACTCCTCCCCACGCTTCCTAATCAAGTCCACGGTGGTTTACTCAGCCTCACAGGATCGATGCTCGGAGGCATTGCGGGCTCTTGGGGTGGAGTATTTAAATTCGGAATGGTTGGACAGCCGGGTTGGTTCGGGCATATTACGCGACCCACTCATTCATCATAGTGAAGAAGGCTTGTTTCGCCCTTCATTTTGATTATTCATGGATGACCGAGGCTCAACAGGCGGTGTCCCTTGCGCAGAGCAGCCGCTACACTTTCAACGTCATCCGCCAAGGGTCTCTCTACCCGGGTTCCATCGCTAATCAAAACAAAAATTTCAACCGTCGAAGTCATCACATTATTAAGCACTATCAATTTGGCATGTATAGCTAGACTCACACGCGCTATGGTAGTCCTAGAACCGACTAAACCATAGCTCTGATACCAATAAAATTGTAACACCCCTAACGGTGACCGACGCCGGTTTTGGGACACGAGGGGTTAACGAGACAAATCCTCTTAAAGTCTTGACCAATTTGGCATTTCTGGACAGGCTGGAAAACTGCGTCACCGTCGCCTTAAAATCATATCTCGAGTTCCAAAACTCGGAAACTGGTTTCGTAAAATTTCCTGAATTTAGACTCATATACCCATCCATGGATTTATTTTTAGAATTTTTGGTTGGGCCAATTGGTACAGTTTATTAGTTAAAGTCACCCATGTTACAGGGATCGACTGCTTTGACCTTCGCGCGTTACAACTTGAATATCTTTCTGTACAGGGATTTAATACTGGTGCCGTTTGTTTCTAATGAAACTAGACTCAAAATGGAATCTGTACATATAAGGCATGACTCCTAATTCTTTCTGGATAATTTATGGTAAATTTTCAAAGTTGCGACAGGGGACCCAGAAATCGTTCTGGCCCTGTCTCACGAGAACTTTAATATCTCCCAGTATACTGCTCATATGGTCGTTTCGTTTCGTCCATATAAAAATAGATTCATCAAGGATCAGTTCCATAATTTACTCACTATTTAATTCTACTTCTACTATTTTTAGTGATTTTCAATCTCATCTCACTGCTGCTGTCCGCAACAGTTACTGCAGTAGACTATGCCAATTTCATGAATTTTTCCTTGGCCTTAATCATCCATCATACATGACACAAATTATGGCCACCTTAACAAAATTTGAGTTTCTAAGACTCGTGGCTATAGGTTCTAGCATCCCACTCGACGACCACATAGGCCATTTTCACATGGCTTAAAGTTTACAACCCACAATTCGACAAAATATAATAGCCTATACATGCCAAATGTTCTTCAACAACAAAAAACAATACCACAAGATTTCAGCGGTGTGATGACTTCAACGACGGTTCGAGCACGCAACAATCGAGTCCAAGAGACCTAAAATGGGTGACAAGAAAACACCGAGTGAGTTTACAACTCAGTAAGTCATAAGCATTCGTCAATCCACTGATAAAGTTACTACTACATGTACAACAAATGAGGCTAGGTACTCGTCCATATCGAATCTATACCATAATACCTCGGACCTTTCGGTCCAATCTCGTACCAATTCATACATCCACATTTCATATTCTACACAACAAGATAATCGAAGCATTTTTACACATTAACTCATTTTCCAGCACAACCATACAATTTCAATCATCACATAGATTTAAGGCTTACCAACTTCAACCCCAAGCATGCACGTATTACCTATTCGTCATGAGCTCAAGGTACTTACCCGATCCGCTGTCCATACTCACTCGATGGAGACACACCCTCCATATAATTGTTCGATTGGAGATATTTATATATATATATAGAGTACGCACACACAGTGCTTAATACTCGATTTCGCACACTTAGTGCCATGCGATTTAAGCCCGCACACACAGTGCCATGCCCTTCGAGCTCGCACACTTAGTGCCATATATTTCCAGCATGCACACTTAGTGCCATATATTTCCAGCACGCACACTTAGTGCTAATCTCGTCACCGTACACACGTATTGCCCGCACACTTAGTGCCGAAAGCAAACTTTCTACACATTTCACTATTTCTTTTACATTCAACAATTGTCATCACTCCATACACATACATTTTCATTTATATATATATATCATCCCATTAAACACAATTGCATAAATTTTACAATCATTTAAGCAATATCAAATACGTGCTTAATGACTTACCTCGTGTTGGGTAAAATAGTTCCAAGTCGGCTACTCGATGACCTTCGTCTTTCCCTTGCTTGATTCTCCTTCTTTAACTCCTTGAGCTTAATCAATAAATCACTAGTTTAACCATCTTGCTAAACATTCATAATTCAACTACACATGCATATGTATGCTTGTATATTCGCAACCATTCTTACTAATCGCCCATTTGGTCGATTATACACCTAACCGAATATGCACCAAAACTTGATTCAACATTACCTACATACTCACTTTAATGGCGAATATATATATATGTACAATGCCAACTAACATCTTTTAATCACCTAATTTCATCTCATGGACATTTAATCAAATTTTCCCAATCTAGCATATATTTTCACATCCATTTGTAACATCATGTACAAACACATATACACATATATCAAAACACAAATTTTACCTATCATGCAACAAGCATAAATCGCACTTATGAGCATGCCATGGCGAATACATCCCACACCATCCCCTTTCAATTTTTGGTCATGGTTGAACAAAGAAAACTCCATGTCTTACTCAAGAATGCTAAAAGAAATTTCAAGAGTAATCAATCCATCATTACATGTATCATCAACAAGCTTCACATTTAGCATGCAATGGCTTTAACACAATATCAACCTTGGCCAAATACCATTTCCATGGCATAACAAGGATTTGAACCATGGGCTAACATGAACATCAAGTTAGCAACTAAAACATGCATGAATCTCATGACACAACCTCAAACATACCTTAATCTTGACACAAGTATGACCAAATCTCCTTCTAGTTCTCTTCTAAACCAAGCATGAAGCAAAAATCCTTCCTTTTTCCCTTAGTATTTTCAGCCAAGATTTTGAGAATGGATGAACAATTTTTTTCCTTTCTTTTCCTCTACTCACGGCAACAAAGGGGGGCATCCATGCTCATTTTCTTTCATTTCTTTATTTTTTCTACATAATCCACTAACTAAACATGTTGGAAACATGTTCCCTTGCCCATATTCTTGTCATGGCCGGCCACTCACCTTAGGAAGTGGGTTATTTGACATGCAAGGACAACTATTTTCCCACATGTATTAATAGGCCACCTTACAATTGCCTAGCACATTTCTAAATTTTCTCACATAAGTCCTATTTGATAAAAATTCACTTACTATTAACAAAATCCAAACACGAAATTTTCACACATGCATATATACATATAATGAGCATCAATTATGATGGTTAATTATTATTATGACTCGGTTTGGTGGTCCCGAAACCACTTTCCGACTAGGGTCGATTTAGGGATGTCACAAATTTTTTTTAAGAGTTTAAGGATATTACAAAATTGTTCATCTGAGTGGTCTTTCCTTGTCGCATTAGGGTATGGCACACGAGGTTTGTATTCTGTACTTATCGGTTTCTGCTCATTGTGGTCTACCTCACCTTTACCTTTGCTTAACTCAGTTTCTTTCCTTGGTTCTGGTTCAGGTGTGACTAACCCTTCCTCATCTTGACTAGTAATCGCGTTGAGTTTCTCCCTTAGGTTAGATTCTGTGTTGCTTGGCAAGCTATCTTGTGGTCGTTCAGAAATCAACTTGGCAAGCTGTCCAATCTGAGTTTCGAGCCCTTGGATGGATGCTTGTTGATTCTTAAGTGCTATCTCGGTATTCTAAAAATGAGTTTCTAACACCGATATAAACTTTGAGAGCATCTCTTCAAGGTTCGACTTCTTTTCCTGTTGGTAGGGTAGTTGTTGGTAGCCTGGAGGTGGTCTTTGATTTCCTTGGCCTTCCCACGAGAAATTTGGATAGTTCCTCCAACCTACATTATAAGTGTTACTATATGGGTTATTTTGGGGTCTAGAGTTATTGTTACCCATATATTGGACTTGTTCCCCTCGATGCTAGGGTTGAAGGGTTGATATTCTGTGCATGCGCCTCCTCCATTCAAATCATACCTCATCACTAGATGTACCTGAGTAGAACCACACAAACCATCAATCTTTTTATTTAAGAATTCTACTTGGTTAAATAGCATAGTAACTGCGTCGAGGTTGAAAACACTGGCTGCTTTCGTCAGCTTTGTTCTTATAACTTGTCACTGATAGTTATTCAGTGACATCTCCTTAATAAATTTGTAAGCTACCTCAGGTGTCTTATTATTGATAGCTCCTCCAGCGGCTGCATCAATCATCTGCCGAGTCAAAGGATTCAGGCCACTATGGAACGTTTGAACCTGTAGCCAAAGCGGTAACCCATGGTGAGGGCACCTTCTCAAAAGGTCCTTGTATCTATCCCATGCATCGTAGAGTGTTTCTAAATCCATCTACACAAAAGAAGAGATATCATTACGTAATTTAGTTGCATTTGACGGTGGAAAATATTTTAATAAAAATTTTTGGTCATTTATTCCTAGGTAGTGATTGACCCTCGTGGCAACGAGTTCAACCATTGTTTAGCCTTATTCCTTAACGAAAAGGGAAACAACCGAAGGCAAATGGCATCATCAGAGATGCCATTAATTTTAAAGGTATCACAAAATTCTAGGAAATTTTCCAAGTGAGCATTGGGATCCTCGTCCTACAAACAATTAAACTGAACAAACTGTTGTATCATTTGAATTGTGTTAGGTTTCAGTTCAAAATTATTTGCAGCAATAGCAGGTTTAACTATACTTGACTCAGTTCCTGTTAAATTAGGTTTAGCATAATCATACATAGTGCGCAAAGCAGGATTTTGATTAACAGAAATTGCAGGAGGTAGTGGATTTTCTTGGTTTTTAGCCATCTACTCGGTTGTGGTTTGAATATCGTCCTCTTGCTCGTTCTCTGTGTATCTTAAGCTTTGCCTTATTTCTCTTTGGTTTCTGTGAACTGTGCGATCGATCTGTCTGTCAAAATGTAATGGTCCTGACGGGTTCCTTCTAGTCATAAACTATAAGAACCTGCCAGAAAAAGGGAAAAAATAATTAGTAATAAAAATTAGAATAAAATTTAAATTGAAGTAAAAGTAAATGGCTAAAGTAATAAAAATCGAATGTTCCTAATATCTTAGTTCCCCGGCAACGGTGCCAAAAACATGATACGTGATATTCATGACAGGTTTTAAATATTTATAATGAATCGTTCTTGAAACTAACTATTATCACGATGAAGGCAAGTGTACCTATCGAATAGTAGTATAGCTTTAGCAAGACCAGATTATCGAACCCAAAGGAACCAAAAGTACTAGTAACGACTGTCTTTTTATTATCTAGCCTAAGAATAATGGGGTTCGTTTTAACTCACTAATTAAATAAACTAAGAATTCACAGAAAATAGAATTGGGGATTTTCTTTTGGAAAAACGATTGAATTAAGACAATACCTAACGAAAAATCCACGTAGACTTCACTTGTTATTTTGACTCTGAATCGGATGATTTATTCATTTGACTTGATTCGTAGAAATCCTAAGTTATATTATTATCCCTCTCGAGACTAACAACGTCTAACCCTAGGTTCAATAATTGAAATCTCTTTCTAATAAACTTCCTAGGGTTGCATTAACTCGATCTATGGATCCCCTTATTAGGTTTCACCCTAATCCGACAAAATCTTGTCACCCAATCTCTAGGCGTGCAATCAACTCCGCTTAATTGTGACAAATGTGCTCTTAGACAGGGTCTATTCCTCCTCTGAATAAGAGCTTAACTTGAATCAATATCTTGGAATATCAAAACAAGAATTAAGAACAAGTTAAATATTTATGTACAATTCAGATAATAATAACAAGATTTGTCTTAGGTTTCATTCCCCTTAGGTATTTAGGGGTTTTAGTTCATAACTAAAAAGGTAAACATCTCAGAAGAATAATGAATACAAAACATAAAGAAAAAACCAAAACTCCTGAAGGGAAATTGAGGGGAGATCTTCAGTGTTGATGATGAATCTGGCTTCTGAGATGGATCAATCGGCTTTCCTTGAGCATTTTCCTACTTCCTCCTCTGTTTGTCCCTTTTCCTCCTCCTCTAGGGTGTATTTGTAGGATTTAGAATGCCTAAGAACCCTCAAAATTTTCCTTTTCCAAATTGGACTCAATTTGGGCTCGACAGGGACACGCCCGTGTGACACACCCGTGTGCGATTACTTCAGGCCGTGGTTAAGCCTGTTAAATAGGCACAGGCATGTGGTCGACCCGTGTAAGTCGTGCTTTGATTCTGCCAAATAGACATGGCCGTGTGGTCTGCCCGTGTGAGGAGGTCCAGGCCGTGTTGATTTTGTACGTTGGCCCATTTTCTCCATTTTCGGCCCGTTTCTCGTTCCTTTCACTCTCCTATGCTCACCTAAGTATAAAATATGAAATTAAGGCATTAGGAGCATCAAATTCACCAATTTTAAGGAAAAATTATCCATAAAATGTGCTAAGCATGGGATATAAATATGTATAAATTATGGTTTATCAGTCAACAAAGAAGGAAGAACGGAGCAAACTAGTCAAGCCGCGGAAAAACACCAGATTTGATTCTTGATCCCTATCTCTTTACTTTTTGTTGTTGTTATGATGAGCATATCTATGAATATTTATGTTGTTGGAATGGTTAATTTAATCAATTTAGCTTGAATTTAATTCGTGTTATGTTGATTGCATTTCATTTGCTAAAATTGTTAAAATTTTGTTTATGTAAGATGCTTGATTAAGTAAAATCATGACTAAGTTATTCTTACATTATAATTGTGAGATAACTAATGAATTAATTATTTAAATGGATTGAAATTGTAATTAATGGACACAGTACTTAATCAGTGCTTGTTTAATCATCTAAGGTAGCTGAGGATTAAATTAGCAACAGTATCTGATGATACATTTGCCTTGCATAACTTGCAAGATTATTGTGATTAAACTGTTCAAGGTAGGGATACTTTGTTACCTCACATAGTCTTTTACGTGCTTATTAGATTTAATTAATTGTTTGAATTGACATAGGGATATGTACAAGAGATTATTTTGATTTAATAAGTATGTATGTGCAATAACATATTTGCCTATTAAGATTTATTTAATCGGTTGAATTGACATAGAGATATAGTCAATAGATGAATGGATTTTGGTAGGTGAGTATGTTCATAAGTTAGCGAATTATTGAGTTGCTGTGAATTTATTTGTAACAATATAAACATGGATTTAATAATTCTAAGTTAAGAAATGTAATTAATCTAACACAATTATGTCATCTTGATTAAAATCATATTTTGAATTCATGTATTTAAGATTTATTTATTTATTTTACTTAGTTTAAAATCTTAGTTTTAATCACCCTCTTCAAACAAAATATTTTTCTTCACCAAAGTGTTTTAAATAGCATTCATAAATAATTCTTTTCATAGACCCTGTGGGTACTATAACTCGACATTTACTTATCACTTTATTACTTGTTGCGATTGTGTACACTTGCACATTTCTGTCATTCCAAGGTTTTGGCGCCGTTGCTGGGGACTGTTTTAAAAGTAATTATTTTTGAATTTGTTAGTTTTGCATTTTGGTTTATTTTTCTGTTCAAATTTTAACTTAATTAATTTTTCTGTGATTATCTTAGGTGTTTATGAGTATTGATCGAATTATTGATTTACTCCTTGTAGACCATGAGATTGAATGAACTTTTCGACAACGAAGAAGACAAGCAAGTCAGAGAAGGACCAAAGAGATGAACTTCGAAAATCCAAATCAAGGAAATGGAGGAAACCCTACTCAAAGTCCTATCCTTATTGTTGATGATAGGGATAGAGCTTTAAGACAGTATGTCGTGCCAGTATTTCATGATCTTAATCCGGGCATTAGGAGACACAAAATTGAGGCACAATAGTTTGAGCTGAAGCTAGTCATGTTCCAGATGCTTCAGACAATGGGCCAATTTAGTGGAATGCCTACCGAAGATCCTCACCTATACTTAAGACTGCTTATGGAGGTGAGCGATTCTTTCAAGTTAGTCAGAGTACCCGAAGATGCATTATGGTTGAAGTTGTTCTCATATTCACTAAGGGACAGAGCTCGAGCCTAGTTGAACTCATTGCCACCAAATTCAATTTCCACATGGCAAGAGTTAGCAGAAAGATTCCTTATGAAGTATTTCCCGCCTAGCAAGAATGTTAAGTTGTAAAATGAGATCACTACCTTCCAACAAATGGATGATGAGTCCTTGTATTAAGCATAGGAAAGGTACAAAGAATTATTATGAAAGTGCCCTCATCACGGAATCCCCACATTGCATCCAACTTGAGACAGTTTATAATGGTCTTGAAACACCCCTTACCCATACTGAGGCTGGGACACAGTGCGAGGCGTTACCAGACACATACTTAGACATTTCAAAGAATATGGGTTATAAAATTTCATTCTAATTTAAAACCAATCAAAAAACATCATAGTGTCCCTATTATGGACCTACCAGGTCCAAAACATACATTAAAATTAATCCAGGACTAAACTAAGAACTATTAAAAAATTTAGTAAAATTCCTAGGGTCATGCCTCACACGCCCGTGTGGAGGCAAAGCACACGCCCTATGCTCAGGGACACGCCCATGCCCCTCACTCGAGTTAAATTATTTGAATTTATTTTTCATTTTGAACCTACAGGGGTTTTAACACGACCAAGCACACGCCCGTGTCCCTCACACGGCCTAGGATCTCATGTCATGTAAGCCATAATTTATCCATTAGATTTCCCTTTCTATTTCAACCAGGACATTTATCAGCCTTTTTAATTACACCACATTTAAGGATTTTCATGCAATGAATATCTAAATTTTCATACATTCAAGAACATACATATTTAAGTATATTAAAAGTTTACTTCAGGTTATACGAACTTACCTGGTAATTTCTTCAGTTTCGTATTTCGGTTATTCCAAAACCTTTTGTTTTCCATGTCGACCTCCGGAATTGGTTCCTTGGGGTCTATATCAGTAAAAATAAATTATTAATACCTCACATTTTTTATTTTCGACTTAAGACTCACCCGCGAACAAAATGACCAATTTGCCCCTAACCTTTCACACTTTTACAATTTAGTCCTAAGGCTCGTATAATGAAATGCATCTAATTCCTTGGCTATCCAAACCTATTCGAATATGTCATAAGCTCATACTGTCCCACATTTTCTTCCATTTCACATTTCTACCCCACATTTTATACCTTTTTCAATTAGGTCCATTTTTGGGGTTTTCACAAAAAATCACCTAGCAAAAGATATTTATCTAACATCTAACTTTCATAACCCTCCATAAATCATCAAAGAACAACCATCTCATGCATGGGTCAAATTTCTAACATGAACCCTAGCTTGAAATATGGGTAGAAATGAATAGAGCATATTACGAGGGTTTCAAAAATACGAAGAACATTAAAAACGGGGCTAGGAAACACTTACTATTGAGCTTGAAATGTTGGAAAACCCTAGCTATGGAGACTCCTTCAAATTCGGTACCATGGAGAAGAAAATGAGTGAATTTTTTCTTGATTTTCCCTTTTTATTTTATTAATTAACCAAATGACCAAAATGCCATTCCTTACTAACCTTTCCAAATTTTCCATGCATGCCCCTTTTTGTCCAAAAACTTAGAAATTGGGCAAATTACTCTTTAAGGACATCTAATTAACATTCCAAAGCAATTTCATACAATTTACTTCTAGAACCCAAGTTTTGCAACTTATTCAATTTGGTCCTTAATTTCCAATTAGACACCTTATGCTTAGAATTTCTTTGTGAAACTTTAACACATGCTTATTCATATTCTAGACCACATAATGATCATAAAATAAAAAATTTAAAGTCAGATTTGTGGTCCCAAAACCACTATTCTGACTAGGCCCTATTTCGGGATGTTACACGTCTCAATGCTTACACGAAGATGGTAGTGGACGTTTCTGCTAACGGTGCTCTACTTTCTAAGTTTATAATGAGGCTTATGAAATCATTAAGAGGATTACCAACAACAATTATCAATGACCAACCAATCGACAAGCGTCAGGAAGACAAGTTGCTAGAATACATGAAGTAGAAGCTCTTACTCCACTCGCATCTCAAGTATCATCAATATTCTCAATGTTAAAAAATCTTATTACTGGTGGGTCTAATAGTTTTACAGCACAGCCACCAAATCAATTTGAAAATATAGCCTGTGTCTATTGTGGGGAAGGACATTTGTTTGAAGAATGTCCATCAACCCAGAATTCGTATATTACATGGATAACCAAAACCAAAATTGAGGAAGGCAAGGACTGCAATCCAATTTCTATAACCCATCATGGCAAAACCACCCGAATTTCTCCTAGAGTAACCAAGGGGCTGGACCCAGTAACACATATGCCCAACCTAAATTGACCCAGCCACCTAGTTTTCCCCAACAAGTTTAGAAACCAACCCAAGCTGAACCATCCAATGGCTTAGAAAATTTTTTGAAGGCATACATGGCCAAGAATGATGCCTTAATCCAAAGCCAAGCAGCTACATTGAAAAACATGGAAAACGAAATGGGCTAACTTGCAACTAAACTCAGAATTTGACCACAAGGTGCTTTACCTTGTGATACGGAGAATCTGAGGAATCCAAGGAAGGAGCATTGTAAAGCATTGACATTTATGAGCGAAAAGACATTAGAGCTCAACACCGTCGAAGTTTAAAAAGAGCAAGCTAATGCTCAAGACTCAGAGGATATTCAACCGAGTATTGAAATTCCAGTTTCATCAGAACCAGAATCTGCAAAATCCGATAAGGTAACTTTAGAACCAGCTAATTCTAATCAATTGACAACTTTGTTAGATGCAGAATTGCCATAGAAGACGAATCAACCAATTCCAGTAAAAAAACCTCGACCACCCTATCCTCAAAGACTTCAGAAGTTGAAGCAGGAAATTCAATTTAAGAAGTTCCTAGATGTACTCAAGAAACTTCATATCAACATCCCGTTGGTTGAAGCACTTGAACATATGCTGAACTACGTCAAATTCATGAAGGATATCCTGTCTAAGAAATGAAGGCTTGGAGAATTTGAGACGATAGCCCTAATAAAGGAATGCAATGCATATCTTTAAGACAAACTATCCCCAAAATTGAAGGATCCTGGGTGTTTTACCATACCTTGCAACATTGGAGCAACATATTGTGGTAAGGCACTATGTGACTTAGGTGCGAGTATCAACTTGATGCCTATGTCAATATTTAAGAAGTTGGGGATAGGTGAAGTTAAACCTACTATGGTTACAAGTCAATTAGCAGATCGATCCTTAGCACATCCAAAAGGAAAAATCGAGGACGTATTGGTACGTGTAGATAAATTTATCTTTCCTACTGACCTTCTGATTCTAGACTTTGAAGCAGACAAAGAGGTGCCAATCATCCTAGGAAGACCGTTCTTAGCAATTGGAAGGACCCTTATTGATGTGTAGAAGGGAGAGCTTACTATGCGTGTTCAGGATGATCAGGTACATTTAACATTTTTAAGTCTATGCGATTTTCTAACATATTTGATGATTGTTTTGCAATGTCTGATTTAAAAGATTTAATCGTAGAGAAGGAACTCATTTTTTTTAGGACCCATCGGAACGAATTTTGACTTCAGATCCTCAAAATGATGAAGAGGAGGATGAATACTTAGCTTTGTTAGAAGCTAATCAAAGGGGATTGAATTTGCAATCCCGCTTTGAATCTTTAGAGTTAGAGAATAGGAATTATGCCCAACCAAAAGTGTTAATCGAGGAGCCACCTAAATTAGAACTCAAGATACTTTCTTCACATTTAAAATATGTTGATTTAGGTAACTCTTCTACTTTGCATGTGATTGTTTCAGTAGAATTAACTACTGAGCAATAAGAGAAACTTATCCTGGTATTGAAACAATTCAAGAAGGCTATTGGATGGACCATAGCTGATATTCCCGAAATTAGTCCATCTGTATGCGTGCAGAAGATTATCCTGAAAGATGGCAAAAAAGGGACGATTGTTGGACAACGAAGACTGAACCCCATCATGAAGGGCGTAGTCAATAAAAAAATCATCAAGTGGTTAGATGCGGTTATAATCTTCCCCATCTCAGATAGTTCATGGGTAAGTCTGGTCCAGTGCATGCCAAAGAAAAGAAGTATCACGATCATTGAAAATGAGAATAATGAGTTGATACCAACTAGAATGGTTATGGGATGGAGAATTTGCATAGATTACCGGAAGCTGAACAAGGCGACTAGGAAAGATCACTTTCCTTTGCCATTTTTGGACCAGACACTGGATAGATTCGCAGGGTGAGACTATTACTATTTTCTCGATGGATACTCGAGGTATAATCAGATTGTAGTAGCACCAGAAGATTAGCACAAGACAACATTCACTTGCCCGTACGGTACATTTGCATTTAGGCGCATGCCATTTGGTTTATGTCATGCTACATTTCAAATATGTATGATGTCTATTTTTACTGACATGGTTGAAAAAGACTTGGAAGTTTTTATGGATGACTTTTTAGTATTTGGAGATACATATGATGATTGCCTAGCCAATCTAACCAAGGTACTAAGGTGGTGAGAAGAAATAAACCACATATTCAATTGGGAAAAGTGTCATTTCATGGTACGAGAAGGTATTGTTCTAGGGCATCGGATAACGAGACATGAAATCGAGGTAGATAAAGAAAACGTAGATGTTATTGAGAAACTCCTACCTCTAACATCTGTAAAGGGTGTTAGAAGCTTTTTGGGCCACGCCGGTTTCTATCAAAGATTCATCAAGGACTTCTCTAAAGTTGCTAAATCCTTATGCAAATTATTAGAGAAGGACGCGGCACTTAAATTTGATGAGGAGTGCTTAATAGTTTTTAAAGATTTGAAAAGTCGACTAATTTCGACACCCATAATCGTCACACCATACTGGGATTTGCCATTTGAATTGAAGTGTGATGCAAGTGACTTCGCGATAGGAGCTGTCATGCGCCAGCGAAGGAACAAAGTTTTTTTCATCCCATCTACTATGCAAGTGGAACTCTGGTAGGAGTTCAACTGAATTATACGATAACAGAGGAAGAGTTACTTGCTATTATGTTTGTTTTTGACAAGTTTCGATCTTATCTTGTAGGTACCAAGATGACTGTTTATACGGAACACTCGGCATTAAGTATTTTCTTGCCAAGAAAGACGCTAATCCGATACTGATCCGATGGGTACTTCTACTTCAAAAGTTCGATTTAAAAATTCATGATCAGAAGGGAGTAGAAAACCAAGTAGCAGACCACTTGTCCAGATTGGAGCCGCAAGAAGGGAATTCTCTACTTATACCCATCCATGAAACATTTCTAGATGAACACATATTGAAGGCAAATCATGTCCATAATACCCCTTGGTTTGCTGATATTACTAACTATGCTTGTGGTTTGATGCCGATTGATAAGACATATCATCAGAGGAAAAAGTTTCTCCACGATGTGAAGTACTATTTCTGGGAATAACCATACTTGTTTAAAAAGTGTGCAGATCAAATGATCAGGAGGTGCGTGGCAGAAGATGAAGTACATAAGATTCTATACCACTATCACTTAGCTCTAAGTGAGGGACACATCAAAGATACATGCACTGCGACCAAAGTATTGCAAGCCAGATTCTTTTGGCCAACACTACTTAAAGACGCATATGCTTACGTAAAGAGTTGTGATCAATGTCAAAGGGTTGGAAATGCCACCAACAGAAATGAGATGCCTCGAACAAATATCATTGAGGTAGAATTGTTTGATGTTTGGGGTTTTGACTTTCTCGGTCCTTTCCATCTGTCTTTTGGTCACAAGTACATATTAGTAGTTGTAGAGTACGTGTCTAAGTGGATTAAGGCTGAAGCATATCCAACAAATGATGCTAAGGTTGTGATGAAGTTTTTGCAGAAGCATGTGTTTGCAAGGTTTGGAACCCCACGAGCCATCATTAGTGATAAAGGGTCCCATTTTGAGGTTGAAATGGCTACTTGACAAACATGGAGTGAAGCACAAGGTTGCCACAGCTTACCATCCACTGACGAATGGGCAAGCTAAACAAGCAAACAAAGAGATGAAAGGCATACTTGAGAAGGTAGTTTGCCCAAATCGACGGGATTAGTCCAAAAGACTGGATGATGCTTTATGGGCTTACAGGATAGCATACAAGACACCTTTAGGGATGTTACCCTATAGGTTGGTCTTTGGGAAAGCCTGTCATCTGCCTTTGGAGTTAGAGCACAAAGCCTACTGGGCTCTCCAACGACTCAACTTGGATCTTGAAATTGCTAAAGAGAAATGTATGCTTCAACATAATGAATTAGAAGAATTTTGAATGTCTTCATACGAGAATGCCAAATTACATAAAGAGAGACTCAAGAAAAGGCATGACAAGCACATTCGAGTTCGAGAATTTGAAGCAGGTCAGCAAGTCTTGTTATTCAATTCCAGATTAAGGTTCTTTCCAGGTAAGTTAAAATCACGTTGGTCCGGTCCATTTATGATTCATTGAGTCTATCCATACGGAGTTGTTGAACTTCAAGGTAAGGGAGGTAATTTTTAAGTTAATGATCAACGCTTGAAACATTACTGGAGAGATAAATTTGAACGGGATCAAATCTCGTTCATTTTATCAAATGATTAAGTTTTCTTGTTTCCTTTTTAAATAAATGATTTAGGACATATTTTAGGGATTAATATGTTTAAATAAATTCTGTCTAGGAGATTAGAACTTAAGTGGGACCGCTTGTGACCCTTCCAAACTTTCCTGGGAATTGATTTTGACATAATTTTTCGAGAAATTATTCCCTAAATTGCAAAATAAATTTTTAAATTTTCAAATAAAAAGGGTCATTTTGATCCACGTTTTAAAATTGCAAGTCAATTTCAAATTTTCATTAAGTCTAGGAACTTAATTGAACTATTTTTAAAATTTGGTGGCCCTTTTTATAAATATTAAAAATTAGATGCCTCTTTTTTTTATTATTTTCAAAAGGTATCTATAGTTCCAGGTTCCAAGTGTACTATGTCAAAGCAAGGAATCCACACTTGCAGACGAGAATATTTGACACCACTTGCGAAGGTATGGCTCCATTTCATCCGATTCAGCCTTATGCCTAGTTTACATGGAACTACGCTTTCATTGGAGCGAATGGTCTTATTACACTCGATTTTAACTGGAAAGACCATTGATGTGGGAAAAATCATCTTAGAAGAAATAGGAATTGTGCCGTTAGACGTTCTGGCCCAGCTTCCTTTCCTTTTACAATAACAATTTTGTTCTTGAAAGCTAAAATTCTTTAAAACGTAAAGAAGACAGGTTATAGCCAGGGCACAATCACAGATTGGGACATTTACCGAATAGCTAGAGACTCTGTTCTACAACAACGAGTTGAAGAAAGTGCGGATCCCAAAGAAGAAGAAGAAGATCATATAGAGATCGAACCAATGCAATCAGTTGATACCCCTGATAGGGTGGAACCAATGGAACCAGAAGCTGAACCTGATGTTAAGACCTTAATGTTCAGAACTCAACCACCTCACCCGGATCTTCGAGATGAGATGTCAAAGTTGATGGACATAATGCAACATATACAATGGCAGCAACAAGCTTATTAGAGATATTCAAAAATAAGGGATGACTCCATGAGAAGCGCTTTTACAAAAATATACAATGACTCGTTTATTTTTGTGCCTGAGTTTCCAGATTTAATATTTGAACCATGGAGTCCACTATCAAAGAGGAGGCGAGTTATTCATCCAAAAACAAAGATGATGGAGCAAAAGATGAGTTGAATTCGGAAGGATCTGCATATAAATAAAGGAGGGGATCTCGACTTTATTTTATTTATGTTCTTAGGTTATTTTAGGATTAAGTTTAATTAGGACTTTTTTAAAATTTCACATAATAAAGCAAGAGATGGAAATCATGAATAAAAATGAACAAGTCGCAAAGTATAAAGTGTGGCAATAGATATATACATGTCTAAGATTGGATTTAGAGAGAGCTTGGTATTTAAGCAGTCAAATTGACTCACCTCCTCTTCTTTAGAATCCTACCTGGTGTATAGTACCTATTCACTTTTAACAATGAGGACATTGTTCATCTTAAGTAGGGGAGACCGAAAATTGAAATTATTTCCACTCAGAATAAATTTTTCTTTCAGTTATGATGAGGTTATATTTTGTCCAATAATTTGAAATGTTCTTAAGTATGCTAAACTTCAATATAAATAAAGTTTGATTATTTCAATAATTGTTCTGTTAGCTTAAGAATGACATAAATGTATTCTTAATAAAGCATGCAAATCATACCATAAAATTTTAGTTCCTTAGGAAAGTTAGGCATGCATGAAAGTTTAAAGTCTTTAGATGTAACGCCCCGTACCCGAGACCGTTTCCGGAGTCGGACACGAGGGGTTTGCGGACTTAAATCACTCGCTTTCACAGTCCATTTTAAAATTTCGAGCGGTTATTAAGCTGTGTCACTGTCACTTTAAAAATCATATCTTGAGTTCCAAAACTCAAAAATCAGTTTCATAATTTTTCCCTGAAACTAGACTCACATTTCCATCTACAAATTTTTTTCTAGAATTTTGGTTGGGCCAATTAGTACAGTTTATTAGTTAAACTCTCCCCTGTACAGGGTGCGACTACACTAACCTTCATGCATTACGATTTGGATATCTCCCTGTACAGCGCTTCAATACTGATGCCGTTTGTTTCTATAGAAATTATACTCAAAAAGGAATCTATACATATATGGCATGACTTCTAAATGTCTCTGGTTAATTTATAATGAATTTCCAAAGTCAGATCAGGGGATCTAGAAACCGTTCTGGCCCTGTCTCACGAAAACTTTAACATCTCATAATATACTGTTCATATGAGTGTTTCGTTACTTTCCTATGAAAATAGATTCATCAAGGTTCGATTACATAATTTACTTGCTATTTAATTCCATTCCTACTATTTTTATAGATTTTTCACATCCACATCACTGTTGCTGCTAGCATCTATTTTTAAGGTAAACTTTACCTATTTCATGATCCTCCATGGATCAACTAGAGTTTGTCATACATATACCAAAAGTGATCATGAATAACCATTCCCATGACTAACCGTTACCAACATTTCCATACCTCTCGACGGACAACATACAAAACGATTATAATGCTATGATCAAAGTATACTTAAGCCATTTTCGCATGGCTATCCAAATTTACACAAAACCGAAAGGTACATGACCTACAACAAAAGGGTAGTCCTATATATGCCATTTCAAAGTTCAACCAAAAATATACCAAAAGGAGCTTTGATAGTGTAGGCGACTTCGACTTCAAAAATCCCGAGTCCGATAGCTGACGAACCAAAATCTATAAAACAGAGAATCAAAGAAACGGAGTAAGCATTTAATGCTTAGTAAGTTTGAGCCATGAAATTAGACACAACCAAAATATAGCATTCATATGGCTAAACGGATAATCTCATATGCACAAATTCTCAATATCATACTTACGTCACATTACCGACCCTTATATTCATACACAAAAGATCAACTTAGCCAAGGCCTAAGCTCATTAATTTCTTGGCGAATATTATTTAAACGGAATCACTACCCCAATGCATATACGAAACGTACCTCATCGTTGGGTTTTACGAGCGTATCAATCTAACTTATTACAGCAAGATCACTCGTTCTCAAACCAAGTACCTTCGGGGTTTAGCCGGATATAGCCACTAGCTCAAATGCCTTCGGGACTTAGCCCGGTTATGGTAACTTGCACAAATGCCTTCGGGACTTAGCCCGGTATAATAACTCGCACAAATGCCTTCGGGACTTAGCCCGGATATAATAGCTCGCACAAACGCCTTCGGGACTTAGCCCGGATATAGTAGCTTCATACGAATGCCTTGGGACTTAGCCTGAATTAGCCACTAGCTCAAATGCTCTCGGACTTAGCCGGTTATCATCCGAACATTCATGCACATATCAATAAATCATGACACATCTAATTTCATTTTCATAATTAGAATTCAAACACAAGTTACGTATTAAGCGTTCCCATTTGGCTCACTAGCCACATACAAACAACATGGTTTAGTTTGCTTTATAACACGATCTCTATGCACATACGGCTACCCGTCATACGTATAGACTAATTAGCTCAACATATAATTCAAGTAAAATCATCATATCATTTGTATATTTGTTATGCTCATACATTATGACTTAATCAAATCATAAACTAAGTCTCATTGCTCAAAACTTACCTCGGATGTTGTCGAACGATTTCGATGGCTATTCGACCACTTTTCCTTCCTTTATCGGATTTAGTTCCTTTTGCTCTTGAGCTTAATTTAACAAATAAATTGATTTAATCATTTGAGCATCAAAAGAGGAACTCAAGGTACTTAGCCCATATATATGCATTAGACACTAAAGTCACATACATATGAAACCATGAATCAACTCAACACATTAGCCAATATTTACCTTAGCCGAATTTTCTAAGTCAAGATAAAGCCATCAATATGTTTACCTATGGCCGAACATACACATCAAACTACGTACTCATTCATGTGGTCGATTATATTCGGTCATGCATACACACATAAAAATCAATTTGGATACTCTATCAATCCAACATACATTCGGCAATAGTCCATAATTCTCTCTCTTGGCCACTCATTTCACACTTAACAAAGCTTCCATTCGAACTCATTAGTGAGTATCAATTAACCTAAGCTATCTTTTAAACCTTTATTATCACTTCATGCCAAACCAAAGACCACATTTGGCACTTTCATCCACCATTCTACCAAGCATGCAATATTCAACCACAACCAACTCACATTCGCCCTAGTTCATAACAAGGTAGCCAATTCTTTTATAGTTCAAACACTCATCCATCATCATCATTCACCTAACTTTAACATGAAACAACAAAACTCACCATTATTAACTACCATAGTCAAAAACCTTACTCAATCTAAAATCAAAATTTCGTCATGGTTTACAAAATCACTTGATATCTCACTCAATATCAACTAAAATTTCAAGAGCTAGTACAAACTTCCTTACCTTAATAGTGACCTAAGATGACCGATTGCTTCACTCCTTCTTCTTCCTTTCAATTCGCCAAGAAGAACCAAAGAACACAACTTGTTTTCTTTCTTCCTTAGAACATTCGCCAAGAGAAATGAGAAAAAGATGGACACTTTTTTTGTTTTCTTTCTTACATTCACGGCAATGGGGAGGGGGGGAAACAATCTCACCATTCTTTTCCTTTTTCCATTTCTTTATTACCCATACTTATTATTTTATTGTTCCTAACATACATCACTACCTGACATGTTTGTGACATGTTTCCACTCATAGCATGGCCGGCCATTAGCTCAAATATTGGGCAATTTGACATGCAAACCCACCATTTCTATAACATGCATTATTAGGCCACTTTACATTTGCCTAGCACATTTCTAAATTTTCTCACATAAGTCCTATGTACTCCATTCACATGCAATTAACTAAATCGAAGCTTAAAATTTTCGCACATTCATATTCACATATTTTAGACAATAAATATCACATTCAAATAATTTGGTGACTCGGTTTAGCAGTCCAAAACCGCTTCCGACTAGGGTCACTTTAGGGCTGTCACAACTCTCCCCACTTAAGAAATTTTCGTCCCGAAAATCTTACCGAAAATGTGTTTGGGTATCGTTCTTTCATAGAGTTCTCGGTTTCCCAAGTAGCTTCTTCGATTCCGTGTTTGAGCCATAACACTTTTACCAACGGAACCCTTTTGTTTCGCAACTCTTTCACTTCACGAGCTAGGATACGAATCGGTTCCTCTTCATAACTCAAGTCAGATTGAATTTCAACTTCTAATGGATTAATCACGTGTGACGGATCAGATCTATAACATCGAAGCATCGAAACATGAAAGACGTCGTGAATCTTTTCAAGTTCGGGGCAAAATCAAGCGATACATAATCGGACCAACTCGTTCGGATACCTCATATGGCCCGATGAACCTCGGACTCAGTTTGCCCTTACGGCCAAATCTGAGTATCTTTTTCCAAGGTGAGACCTTAAGAAACACCTTGTCTCCCACCTGATACTCAATATCTCTTCGTTTTAAATCGCATCGACTTCGGCGATCGATCTCGCCTTCAGACTTTCACAAATTATTCTTACTTTCTGTTCAGCATCTTTAATCCAATCCACTCCGAAAATTTTACTATCACCGAGTTCGGTCCAAAACAATGGTGTACGACATTTACGCCCGTACAAGGCCTCGTAAGGTGCCATCTTAATACTTGATTGAAAACTATTGTTGTAAGCGAATTCAATCAAAGGTAACTACCGCTCCCACGAACCACTGAACTCGAGGATGCAACATCTCAACATATTCTCAAGTATCTGAATTATCCGCTCGGATTGACCATCGGTTTGGGGGTGAAAAGCGGTGCTAAAATGCAACTTGGTGCCCAAAGCTTCTTGCAATTTCTTCCAAAATTGTGAGGTGAATCTCGGATCTCTATCTGACACAATAGAAATCGGTACCCCGTGTAATCTCACAATCTGAGAAACATACAATTCAGCTAGTTTATCCAATGAAAAATCCGTACGTACGGGGATAAAATGAGCCGACTTAGTCAGTCTATCGACAACAACCCAAATCGTATCCTTCTTACTTGCCGACACTGGCAACCCTGATACAAAATCCATCGTGACTCGATCCCATTTCCATTCAGGTATCATGATCGGTTGAAGTAAACCCGTAGGCACTTGATGTTCCGCCTTCACTTGCTGACATACTAAGCACTTCGAGACAAAATCGGAAATGTCTCGTTTCATACCATGCCACCAAAACTGACGTCTCAGATCATTGTACATTTTCGTACTCCCCAGGTGAATCGACATTCGGCTACAATGAGCTTCCTTCAGAACCATCGAAATGAGTTCTGAATTTCTTGGAACACACAACCGTCTTCTGAACCTCAAACAATCGTCATCATCAATTTGAAACTCTGATTCCATATTTGAAACACATTCAGCCCGTTTTGCAACCAGTTCATCATCGACTTTCTGAGCTTCACGAATTTAACGAATCAACAATGGTTTGGCCTTTAATTCCGCCACTAACACATTGTGGGATAGAACAGACAAGTGTACATTCATCGCTCATAAAGCAAACAGTGATTTACGACATAAGGCATCCGCAACCACATTAGCCTTTCCCAGGTGATAGTCAATGGCAAGTTCATAATCTTTCAACAACTCAAGCCAACGCCTTTGTCGCAGATTCAAGTCTCTTTGAGTCATCAAATATTTGAGACTTTTGTGATCCGAATACACATGGCACTTCTCACCAAATAAATAATGTCGCCATATTTTCAAAGCAAATACGATGGCAGCTAGTTCGAGGTCATGGGTCAGATAATTTTTCTCATGTGGCTTTAATTGTCTCGACACATAGGCCACAACTCGACCTTCTTGCATCAATACGCAACCCAACCCAAGTAGGGATGCATCACTATAAATGACGAACTCCTTACCTAATTCGGGCTGCACTAGTCTTTGGAGCTTAGTTAAGTGCGTTTTCAATTGTTCAAACTTTTACGACACTTTTCGTCCATTCAAACTTAACATCCTTCAAGTAGTTTCGTCATCGGTGTGGCTATCATCGAAAACCTTTCACAAACCGTCGGTAGTAACCGCAAGCCCCAAAAGCTCGAACCTCGGTAATATTCCTGAGGCTTCCGGTTAAGTATGGCTGAAATTTTGCTCGGATCAACTCGAATACCGTCGCAGATACCACATGGCCCGAAGCTAACCTCTCTTAACGAACTCACACTTCTTGAACTTAGCATATAACCGCTTATCCGTAAAATTTGCAACACTAATCTCGGTGCTCAAGCATGTTCGGTCTCATCTCTTGAATAGACCAAGATGTCATCAATAAACACAACCACGAACCGGTCCAAATCTTTGAAGATCCGATTCATCAAATCCATAAATACATCGGGGGCATTAGTGAGCCCAAATGGCATCACTAAGAACTCGTAGTGGCCGTATCTCGTTCTGAAAGTAGTTTTGGGTATATCCGAATCTCGAATTCTCAACTGGTAATAACCCGATCTCAAATCTATCTTTGAAAACACCGAGGCTCCTTGATTGATCAAACAAATCATCAATACGCGATATGAGATATATATTCTTTATCGTCACTTTATTCAGCTGACGATAGTCAATGCACAACCTCATGGTCCCGTCCTTCTTTTTCACAAACAATACTGGTGCACCCCAAGGTGAGAAACTTGGTCGAGCGAAACCTCTATCCGTCAACTCTTGCAACTGAACTTTCAACTCTTTTAACTCGGTTGGCGCCATACGATACGGAGCTATCGAAATTGGCGTAGTCCCAGGTACAAGCTCAATACCAAACTCTACCTCCCGAACAGGTGGTAAACCTGGCAATTCTTCAGGAAAAACATCCGGGTATTCACAAACCACCGGCACAGATTCGGGTTTCTTTTCTAACTCTTTGTCATCAAGTACATACGCAAGGTATGCTTCGCACCCCTTTCTTACATATTTCTGGGCCAACATTGCTGATATTACAGCTGGTAACCCCTTTAAGTCCGTAGACTCAACTCGGATTATCTCGTTATTTACACACCTCAAATCGATAGTCTTGCTTTTGCAATTCACAACCGCATCATGCACGGTCAACCAATCTAAACTGAGGATAACATCAAATTCATCAAACGGCAAAAGCATCAAGTCCGCCGGAAAATAGGAACCTCGAATTACTAGGGGGCATTTCTTACACACTTTGTCGACAAGCATGTAACGACCCAAGGGATTTGACACCCAAATTACGAACTCAGTAGACTCAATAAGTAAAGTCTTACTGGATGCTAAGGTTTCGCATATATAAGAATGAGTAGAACCAGGGTCAATCAAAGCAATCACATTAGTATCAAAGAGAGTAAAAGTACCGGTAATAACATCTGGCGAGGAAGCATCCTCGCGTGCGCGTATAGCATAAGCCCTAGCAAGAGCACGAGCCTCAGATCTGGTCATAGCATCTCTAGATCCTCTCTGACCACCACTAGCTGTAACACCCCGAACTCATGGCCATTACCGGAAATCGAAGACGAGGTGTTCCCGGCTTACTACATTTATTTCCCCCTATTTTTTTTGTTCCAGGCAAGCTGGCTACTGTATTGTGGTCGCTTTAAAAATCATATTTTGAGTTCTGAAACTCGAAATCCAATTCCGTAAATTTTCCCCGAAACTAGACTCATATATATATATGGGGGAATTTTTGTAGAATTTTTTTGTTGGACCAATTAGTACATTTTATTTGTTAAAGTCTCCCCTGTTTCAAGGTTCGACTACACTGACCTCTGTACCTTACGATTTAAATATCTCCCTGTACAGGGCTTCAATGCCTATGTCGTTTGTCTCTAATGAAACTAGACTCGATAATGAATTTGTACATATATGGCACGACCTATAATTATCTCGATAAAATTTACGGTGAATTTTCTAAATCAAAATAGGGGATCCAGAAATCGCTCTGGCCCTGTTTCACAAGAATTTAATTAACTCCTAACATACAGCTCATATGGTCATTTCGTTTCTTCCATATGAAAATAGACTCATCAAGATTCGATTTCATAATTTATTCATTATTTAATTCCATTTATACTATTTTTAGTGATTTTTCAATCTCACATCACTGCTGCTGTCAGCATCTGTTACTAAAACAAACTATGCCTATTTCATGATTTTTCCTTGATCTAACTAATAATTCATCATACATGTCACAATTTATGACCATGACTAGCCATGCCAAAGGCTAATCATCACCGAGCATCTCCCCACTACACTATTACCAAATCATGAATTTAACACCGAAAATAATCAGCCATGACATATGGCATAATAATCGAGTAGGCCTCTACCAATACTCAACCAAATTACCAAGACTTGTGTCCAAACATCATAGAACCAATTCCAACCGAACATTTATGCCATTTTCGCATGGCTAAAAGTTTACATACCAAATTTCAACAAAACATAATAGCCTATACATGCCGAAATGTTCTCCTAGACCAACTAAGAAGAAAATACCAAAAGTTGCTAGCCGGTGTGATGATTTCGATGACGGTCCCGAATACGCAAAAAGTCGAGTCCAAGAAACCTAAAATAGGTGACAAGCAAACACCGAATGAGTATATAACTCAGTAAGTCATAAGCATTACACTACCATCCATTAATAAAATTTTCACAAGAGGAAACAACGAAATGAGGCTAAGTACTCCATCCATACCGAACTATGCCATAGTTTCTTAGACCTCACGATTCAATCTCATTCCAAGTCCTACATTGACATTTCATACGCTAGTCAATAGAATAATTGAGGCATTTCCATACATCATTTTATTTTCGTTACAATCATACAACTAAACGAACTTTCACCTATTCCACGATGAACCTTATGTACGTGACTTCAATTATAATCATCACATAGGTTCAAAACTTACCACACTCAACTCCAAATATAAACATAGCACCTATTAGCCATGAACTCAAGGTACTTACCCTTTCCGCTGTCCGAAATTGACTCGGTAAGGTCGCACCCTTAATATAAATAATTGATAGAAAATATATATATATATAGTGGGTTTGCACACATAGTGCTTAATAATCAACCACGCACACTTAGTGCCATGTACTTTAAACTCGCACACTTAGTGCCATGCATTTCAAGCCCGCACACTTAGTGCCAATCTCACAACCGTGAACACTTATTGCCCGCACACCTAGTGCCGAAAACCAGCCACTCTATACGCTTCACTTCCTTTTTACATTCGACAATTTCATCTCTACATACATATACATTTGTATACATTTCATCTCATTAAACACAATTGCATAGGTATTACGATCATTTAAATCAATACCAACTATATGCTTAATGACTTACCTTGTGTTGGGTAAAATAATTCCAAGTCGGCTACTCGATGACCTTCGATTTCCCCTTGTTGGACGCCTCTCCTTTAGGATCTTGAGCTTAAACAAATAAATTAACTCATTCAACCGCTTTCCTACATTTATTGGTGTTCACATTTTAATGATTTTATGACATACGGAATGGCATGGTAAAATTTTTATCTTGCTACCTTTTGTTCTTAGCTATTCGGCTAATAACCTTATGCAATTACCATGCTTTCAATAATCCAATCACACATGCATATGTATACTTGGACATTCGGCAATCACCTTTGCTAGTTTTTCCCATTTTTTTGTCGGTTATATATACATAGTCCTAAGGTAATATCACGAATGGGCTTACATATATATATGTATACATAGCCGAATATGCAAAGCTTAAACTCAACATCACGTAAGCTCCTAAGTGATGGCCGAATATGTATGTCTATATATATATATATATATATATATATCAACTATACTATTACTTTTAATTCATCTAATCACAAAATTTCATCTCATGAACACTTGACCCATTTCTCACAAAATGAAACAACAACTAAAATGAACATCCCATTTTACCCCATATGGCCGATTGCTTCATTTGTTACCCAACTAACAATTCAACAATTTCAACCTCATTACAACCTCTACCTATCCAATATAACATGAACACAATCCTCCACCCCTAAATTAGATTCGGCAATCACTTAACCCATTTTAACCTCAACTTTCAAGTTAAAAGCAATTAACCACTCACCATATCCTACATTACTATCCATTTTAATGACATTAACACATCTACTAAGAGTTTCAAGCTTCTTGGCAATTTCAACCTCAAAATCCTAAGTCTAATCTATAGGATGAGTAGAATTTGAACTAACCATCTCAAACATGCATAGATTTTCAAGAATCATTCAATACATACCTCATTCTAGCCATCTTCCAAGCCAAAATCAAATAACCAAATCTCCCTTCCTTCTCCTCACTCACGGCAATAGCCAAAGAAAAAAAAGATGAACACTCCCTCTTCCCTCCTTATTTTATTCATCTTTTCCTTTTTAATTCCTTTCTTTAATTTATTTTAATTTACTTACCAATATTAAATAATAAAAACATAAACTTGGAGGAATTGAACCATGCTTGGCGGCCACTTAACATGAATTGGGCACTTTGACATGCAAACCCAAACTTTCCTATTTTACTACTATTTGGTCCTTACTTATTTACCTATCATAATTTTCTAAGTCTCTCAACTAGATCCTTTCAAGCAAAATTCACATTCCTAAGATAAAATTAAAACATCAAATTTTTATACAAGTATTATCACACATATAAGATGTGCAATTAAAATTTTAACTAAATTTTATGACTCGGTTTTGTGGTCCCGAAACCACATTCCGACTAGGGTCAAATTAGGGCTGTCACACTAGCATTGCCCGTATTTCTAGATGGTCTACCTCGAGCAGTGGTAGCACCCGGTTTCCCACTCTGATTTACATTCTGTTCAGACAATCTCGGGCAATCTTTGATAAAGTGGTCGGCTGACCCGCACTTGTAACAGGAGCGGTCATGGAATCTACAACTCCCAGAATGCCATTTGCCACAATATTGGCACTCCGTTCTGTCTCGACGATCATTTCCAACACTGGCGATCGAAGTTGTAACGCCCCCACGCCCGAGACCGTCACCGGAGTCGAGTATGAGGTGTTACTAAGCTTAATTTAACATATTTAGAACTTTGGATTATTTATTTCTACATTCACAACTTTTAAGCTACTTGAATCACAGTCATAAGAAAAATCATATCTCGAGTTACAAAACTCGAAATCAAGATCCATAAATTTTCCCTAAATCTAGACTCATATACCTATCTACTAATTTTTTTTTGGAATTTTTGGTTGGGCCAATTAGTACAGTTTATTAGTTAAAGTTACCCCTGTTTCAGGACTTGACTGGTCTGACCTCTGTTTACTACGAACCACGTTTCTCTCTGTACAAAACCCATATGACTATGAGGTTTATTTCTCCTGAAACTAGACTCAATAAGGATTCTAAGAATATAAAATACACCACCTAATTATATCTTTACAATTTATGGTGAATTTCTAAAGTTGGAACAGGGGATTCAGAAACTGCTATGACCCTGTTTCACTAAAATTCAAATATCTTGTAACATATAATTCCTTTACCTGTTTCATTTGTTTCATGTGAAACTAGACATAATAAGCTTAAATTTGATATGTAGTCCATCACCAATTTCAATTTCTATGATTTTAGTAAATTTTAAACTTGCGTCAGTGTTGCTGCAGATTCTGTTTATGGCAAATTTCATCCCTTTTATGAGTTTTATGCACTAAGTATCTTAATAATTTTCCTTAACATCAAATATAATCTAAACTAACTATTTTCATAATTTATCATTATCAAGCATTTCCTCAACCATTCCATCACCATACCATAAGATCATTTACACAAAAAAGGTATATTGCTATACATGCCATACTTAAATTTACAAGCCATTACCAAAAGTCTTAGGATAGTGTGACTGAGCCTTGACCTATCCCGACTCTGAGCTGGCTTGTCCAAAACTACAATGAGTAAGAAGGAGGAGTAAACATAAATGCTTAGTAAGATCATATGCAAATAATAAGTAACATAACAAACAGTCATACCAATCAACATTAGCATGTATCACTAAAACACATATCACATTTTAATCATTTTCATCATCTTATTACCTTATCGTGGTTGTATCAATACTCAACCCGAGGGTTAAATACATACCTGTCCAAAATATCCATTTCACATCACTTACCAATACGTCTCTTTACATCTCGAATATTCCTCCATTTGAGTAGAACTTTACCCGTTGAACACATCGAATATAATTCGGATACATGGATAATTTGCATATAATTGCCACATATTCAATCAAGCAATCATGTAACCCGCCCATAAGCGAACTCGGACTCAACTCAACGAGCTCGGGCGTTCGCATCCATAAGTGAACTCGGACTCAACTCAACGAGTTCGGATGCCTAGTTACATCTCACGAACTCGGACTCAACTCAACGAGTTCGGACATTCGCATCCATAAGTGAACTCGGACTCAACTCAACGAGTTCGGATGCTCAACCATCCTAGTGACATGTCACTTGTATCCTAATCTATTCCTAAGGTTCAAATGGGCTTTTTTCCTCAAACACTTATCCTTGTCGTCTTCCGTAGAATGCCGAAATCAATACTCGGTAACAATTATATTTAACAAGTAGTTCACATAATTTACATATTATTTGAAATTAACCACAAAGCATACATTTCATAATAAAATTCAGCATAACATATAATTAACATCAATAACTTAAAAATAACCATTATGCTACATTATTTACACACGAACTTACCTTGGTACCAAAATACAAAGATTTTGCAATTTAGTCCACAATCTTTTCTTTTCCTCGATTGAGGTCGATTCCACGTCTTTCTTGATCTAAAATAACACATTTAGCTTATTTAATACTCACATTATCAAATTAATCCTTAACTCAAATTTTGGCAAAATTACAATTTTACCCCTAAACTTTTGCATATTTACATTTTTGCCCCTAGGCTCTGGATTAAACTTTATTCCTTATTCTTATGTTTTACAACATGCTGATCACTTTTCTCTTCTATGGCAACATCAAATTCTCACTCTAACATGTACTTGTGACTATTAGGTATTTTTACCGATTAAGCCCTTTACTCGTTTTTACTTAAAATCGAGTAGTACAAGTTGTCTAACATAATTTAAAACTTCATATTCTATCATAAAACATCAAAATACACAAATTTCACCTATGGGTATTTTTCCAAATATAAACCCTAGGTTAAATTATTACTAACATAAGCTTTATCGAGTTCTTGGGATCTCAAAACGTAAAAATCATTAAAAGCGGGCTTGGAATCACTTACTATGGAGCTTGGAAGCTTGAAACAAACCCTAGCTATGGAGAACCCTTGAAATTTTGGCCTAATGAAGAAGATGGACAAAATTGGCTTTTAATTTTGTTTTTAATTCATTTTAATAACTAAATGACCAAAATACCCTTACTACTAAACTTTCCAAAAATTCCTTCCATGTCCTAATTTTGTCCATGAACTTAAAATTGGTCAAATTGCTATTTAAGACCTCCTCATTAATATTCCAAAACAATTTCATACTAAAACTTCTAGAATGCAAGTTTTGCAACTTATTCGATTTAGTCCCTACTTTCAATTTAAGCACTTTAGGCATAGAATTTCATCACGAAATTTTCATACAATCATGCAATCATATCATAAACCTCAAAATAATTATAAAATAATTATTTCTATCTCGGATTTATGGTCACGAAACCACTATTCTGATTAGGCCCTAATTCGGGATATTACAGAAGTGACTCGTGTGCTCACAGGGGGTCAATCTCGATCTCGTCTAGAAAAGTCCAAAGTGTCCCTAGACCGGCCTAAGCCATCTCTAAATTTCTTCGATGACTGTGGGAAGGGCTTCCCCGAAGACCTCTTACAAAACTCCCTTGCTCCCTCCTCAACTTTTCTTTTCTCCATACTGAGCTCCTCGGCCTTGCAAGCTCGCTCGACAAGTGCCACAAATTCTCGGATTTCCAAAATGCCTACATACAACTTTATATCGTCATTCAGCCCATCCTCGAAACGTTTACACATCACGGCTTCTGAAGAAATGCATTCTCGCGCGTACCGGCTAAGCCTTACAAATTTTTGTTCATAGTCGGTAACCGACATGGAACCTTGTTTGAGTTCAAGAAATTCCTTCCGTTTTTGGTCAATGAATCTCTGACTGATATACTTCTTTCGAAACTCGGTTTGGAAGAACTCTCAAGTTACTTGCTCTCTGGGCACGACAGAAGTCAACGTGTTCCACCAATAGTAAGCAGAATCACGTAGCAAGGAGATAGTACACTTTAGGCACTCATCGGGTGTGCAAGATAGCTCATCGAGTACCCGGATAGTGTTGTCCAACCAAAATTCAGCTTGCTCGGCATCATCGTTGTCCGTAGCCTTAAATTCGGTAGCCCCATATTTTCGGATTCTGTCAACTGGGGGCTTATTTGACCTTACTTGGTCAGTTACCGGAGGTATTGTAGGTGCGAGGGTGGTATTTGTCGGGAATGGAGGTTGTGGAACAGCCGTATTAGTTCGAATGTATTGGTTGAACCAATCATTCATCACGCTATAGAAAGCTTGTCTAGCTTCATCATTCGGATTACTAGCATTAGGTTGAGAGTCCGCCGGCGCTGTCCCTTGTGCGGGAGCAGGCGCTACACTCTCAAGATCATCAGCTACCGCTCGGTCGGGATCGGGATCCATTACTATAAATAAACACATTTGCAAATGTCAGAAATCACCACACTATCAAATAATCACATAAAATGGCATGTATAGCTAAACCCAACGCATTACGGTATTCCTAGAATCAACTAAACTGTAGCTCTGATACCAATTTAAATGTAACGCCCCGTACACGAGACCGTTGCCGGAGTCAGACACGAGGGGTTTGCAGACTTAAATCACTCGCTTTCACAATCCATTTTAAAAATTTCCAGGCAATTGGCTAACTGCGTCACTGTCACTTTAAAAATCATATCTTGAGTTCCAAAACTCGAAAATCAGTTAGTAATTTTTCCCTGAAACTAGACTCATATGTTCATCTACAGATTTTTTTCTAGAATTTTTGGTCGGGCCAATTAGTACAGTTTATTAGTTAAATTCTCCCCTGTTATAGGGTGCGACTACACTGACCTTCATGCATTACGATTTAGATATCTCCCTGTACAGGGCTTCAATACTGATTTCGTTTGTTTTTATAGAAACTAGACTCAAAAAGGAATCTATACATATATGGCATGACTTCTAAATGTCTCTGGTTAATTTATAATGAATTTCCAAAGTCAGATCAGGGGATCCAGAAACCGTTCTGGCCCTGTCTCACGAAAACTTTAACATCTCATAATATACTATTTATATGAGCGTATTCGTTACTTTCCTATGAAAATAGATTCATCAAGGTTCAATTACATAATTTACTTGCTATTTAATTCCATTCCTACTATTTTTAGAGATTTTTCACATCCACATCACTGCTGCTGCCAGCATCTATTTTTAAGGTAAACTTTACCTATTTCATGATCCTCCATGGATCAACTAGAGTTTGTCATACATATACCAAAAGTGATCATGAATAACCATTCCCATGACTAACCATTACCAACATTTCCATACCTCTCGACGGACAACATACAAAACGATTATAATGCTATGATCAAAGTATACTTAAGCCATTTTCGCATGGCTATCCAAATTTACACAAAACCGAAAGGTACATGACCTACAACAAAAGGGTAGTCCTATACATGCCATTTCAAAGTTCAACCAAAAAATACCAAAAGGAGCTTTGATAGTGTGGGCGACTTTGACTTCAAAAATCCCGAGTCCGATAGCTGACGAACCAAAATCTATAAAACAGAGAATCAAAGAAACGGAGTAAGCATTTAATGCTTAGTAAGTTTGAGCCATGAAATTAGACACAACCAAAATATAGCATTCATATGGCTAAACGGATAATCTCATATGCACAAATTCTCAATATCATACTTACGTCACATTACCGACCCTTATATTCATACACAAAAGATCAACTTAGCCAAGGCCGGAAGCTCATTAATTTACTGAGTGAATATTATTTAAACGGAATCACTACCCCAATGCATATACGAAACGTACCTCATCGTTGGGTTTTACGAGCGTATCAATCTAACTTATTACAGCAAGATCACTCGTTCTCAAACCAAGTACCTTCGGGGTTTAGCCGGATATAGCCACTAGCTCAAATGCCTTCGGAACTTAGCCCGGTATAATAACTCGCACAAATGCCTTCGGGACTTAGCCCGGATATAATAGCTCGCACAAACGCCTTCGGGACTTAGCCCGGATATAGTAGCTCGCACGAATGCCTTCGGGACTTAGCCCGGAATTAGCCACTAGCTCAAATGCTCTCGGGACTTAGCTCGGTTATCATCCGAACATTCATGCACATATCAATAAATCATGACACATCTAATTTCATTTTCATAATTAGAATTCAAACACAAGTTACGTATTAAGCGTTCCCATTTCGGCTCACTAGCCACATACAAACAGCATGGTTTAGTTTGCTTTATAACACGATCTCTATGCACATACGGCTACCCGTCATACGTATAGACTAATTAGCTCAACATATAATTCAAGTAAAAATCATCATATCACTGTATATTTGTTATGCTCATACATTATGACTTAATCAAATCATAAACTAAGTCTCATTGCTCGAAAACTTACCTCGGATGTTGTCGAACGATTTCGATGGCTATTCGACCACTTTTTCCTTCCCTTTATCGGATTTAGTTCCCCTTTGCTCTTGAGCTTAATTTAACAAATAAATTGATTTAATCATTTGAGCATCAAAAGAGGAACTCAAGGTACTTAGCCCATATATATGCATTAGACACTAAAGTCACATACATATGAAACCATGAATCAACTCAACACATTTGCCAATATTTACCTTAGCCGAATTTTCTAAGTCAAGATAAAGCCATCAATATGTTTACCTATGGCCGAACATACACATCAACCTACGTACTCATTCATGTGGTCGATTATATTCGGTCATGCATACACACATAAAAATCAATTTGGATACTCTATCAATCCAACATACATTCGGCAATAGTCCATAATTCTCTCTCTACCACTCATTTCACACTTAACAAAGCTTCCATTCGAACTCATTAGTGAGTATCAATTAACCTAAGCTATCTTTTAAACCTTTATTATCACTTCATGCCAAACCAAAGACCACATTCGCACTTTCATCCACCATTCTACCAAGCATGCAATATTCAACCACAACCAACTCACATTCGCCCTAGTTCATAACAAGGTAGCGAATTCTTTTATGGTTCAAACACTCATCCATCATCATCATTCACCTAACTTTAACATGAAACAACAAAACTCACCATTATTAACTACCATAGTCAAAACCTTACTCAATCTAAAATCAAAACTTCGTCATGGTTTACAAAAATCACTTGATATCTCACTCAATATCAACTAAAATTTCAAGAGCTAGTACAAACTTCCTTACCTTAATAGTGACCTAAGATGACCGATTGCTTCACTCCCTTCTTCTTCCTTTCAATTCGCCAAGAATAACCAAAGAACACAACTTGTTTTTCTTTCTTCCTTAGAACATTCGCCAAGAGAAATGAGAAAAGATGGACACTTTTTTTGTTTTCTTTCTTACATTCACGGAATGGGGAGGGGAGAAACAATCTCACCATTCTTTTCCTTTTTCCATTTCTTTATTACCCATACTCATTATTTTATTGTTCCTAACATACATCACTTCATGACATGTTTGTGACATGTTTCCACTCATAGCATGGCTGGCCATTAGCTCAAATATTGGGCAATTTGACATGCAAACCTACCATTTCTATAACATGCATTATTAGGCCACTTTACATTTGCCTAGCACATTTCTAAATTTTCTCACATAAGTCCTATGTACTCCATTCACATGCAATTAACTAAATCGAAGCTTAAAAATTTTCGCATATTCATATTCACATATTTTAGACAATAAATATCACATTCAAATAATTTGGTGACTCGGTTTAGCGGTCCCGAAACCGCTTTTGGACTAGGGTCACTTTAGGGCTGTCACATTAGAATTGACTTAGAAGTTTCTTAAGGTGAAATCCTAGGAAGCATGGAGCATTGAAAATGATTTAGGCAACTGTTGTTTGGACCATTTGAGCCTTTCAAGCCAACCAAGATGAAATTTTTATCCTTTGAAACCTAACTTTGAGACTATATGGACTAATTTTATTTGAAACCCTTGCAAATTTAGCCATCACTTCTCTCTTAACTATCTTGAAATTGTCCCAAACACTAGACTCAGTACTATTCAAAGTATTCTTTAAAAATAAGTTTGGGGGAGTTGAAAAGAAGTATCAAATGCTCTAAAAAGCTCGAATTAAAAAAAAGGAACATGAGTTCTTAAAATAAGATGTACAAAAGAGTATGTGAAAGTAACAAAGTTGATGTATTGAAGGTAATTATTTCGAAGGTCCGATGCAAGCTGAGTCTAGGGTTTTTAGCCTAAATTTATCTATCTCTTATCTACTCCTAAGCCCAACCACATTACAACCTTGTTAAAGACCTATTGATTAAAGTTCCAATGCCACCAACATTAGTGGAGAGAAATTGATATGTTCAACATATGAAGGCATAAGTTAAACTTAATGATTGCAGCTTAATCTTGAATAAGGAAATAAAATCAAATTGGTATGGGTTAACATGTCTTTATTAAGGAAGAATTTAGTCTAATTTTGCTATCATAATAGTTGTTGAGATTAATTTGAATGTTATGTATACTTAAGTAGCATAGCTATCAAATTTCTTGTTTTTGAGCATAACTATATTAAATTCATAATTTTGGGTGGAATGTTGTTCTGAAGGAGTTTTTCAAAGCTGTTTTCGAGAAATTCTTTTCAAATTTGTGCATTACTCGGGACGAGCAATGAATTAAGTTTGAGGTGTGGAAACACAAAAATATACATACTTTTTCATGCACTTTTTAACTTAAATTCATACAGTTTCGATAAAATTCCTATTGGAAAAGAGTTAATTTTTATAAAATAATTAAAGTTTACTTAAAATATGAACATGTTGAATTTTAATTAATTTTATAATTAAGTTTTATGAATTTTGGTTATTTTTGACAGATTTGCACAAAGAGCAAAAAATGGCTCTACAGACACTGCTAGAAGCACAAAACCGAGAAGCAACTTGAAGTATCAAGGTGAATAAAATTTTACCCTAAGACGGTCCAAAATTATGTGTTTTAATTAATAATATAATTAATTTTAATTTATATCCAATTTAATTTGGGTTAATAAATTATTATTAATAAATTATGAAAAATGGTCCAATTAAGTCGAACCGAGTGAACTGAACCGACCAAATATTGGACAGCCCAAAACCGCCCCATGTGCTGACCCAAAAGCTTATTGGCTGATTATTTAACTTGTAAAAAGGCCCTTGAAGACTTGTTCAAATAGCATTCAAACCCCTCCACAAATTGTGGCTTTCCAGATTTGCCCTAAGCTTAATTTAGCAAGTTTGAAATCATCAAACTTGCCACATGTGTGGCCAAAAAAGGGAGGTCTCTTTGGATCCTAATTTTAGCTATTTTTAGCAGCCCTCTTCAGCTATAAAAACCCCCTTAAGCGGATCATTTGAAACACACCTCAAGCATTCACATCTTTTCTCTCTTCTCTCCACATTCTCTCTTCTTTTCCGTTCCAAATTCCCTTGCTCTCTTGCCGATTTCTCCCCTTGGAAAAGGGGCATTCATCAGCCATTTGGATCAGCAATTAAGTATTCATAGCATCCTTGGTCGATGAGGACAAATGAGAAGAAAGAACAGAGCAAACTAGTCAAGCCACGAAAAAACATCAAATTTGATTTTTGTTCCCTATCTCTTTAATTTTTGTTGTTGTTATGATGAACATATCTATGAATATTCATGTTGTTGGAATGGTTAATTTAATCAATTTAGCTTGAATTTAATTCGTGTTAGGTTGATTGCATTTCATTTGCTAAAATTATTAAAATTGTGTTTATGTTGTTATAGGCCTCGGTAAGATGCTTGATTAAGTAAAATCATGACTAAGTTATTCTTGCATTACGATTGTGAGGTAGCTAATTAATTAATTATTTAAACGGATTGAAATTGTAATTAATGGACACAGTACTTAATCAGTGCATGTTTAATCATCTAAGGTAGCTGAGGGTTAAATTAGCAACGGTATCTGATGATACATTTGCCTTGCGTAACTTGCAAGATTATTGTGATTAAACTATTTCAAGGTAGGGATACTTTGTTACCTCACGTAGTCTTTTACGTGCTTATTGGATTTAATTAATCATTTGAATTGACATAGGGATATGTACGAGAGATTATTTCAATTTAATAAGTATATATGTGCAATAACATATTTGACTATTAAGATTTGTTTAATCGGTTGAATTGACATAGGGATATAGTCAAGAGATGAATGGATTTTGGTAGGTGAGTATGTTCATAAGTTAGCAAATTACCGAGTTGTCGTGAATTTATTCGTAACAATATAAACATGGCTTTAATAATTCTAAGTTAAGAAATGTAATTAATCTAACACAATTATGTCATCTTGATTAAAATCCTATTTTGAAATCGTGCATTTGAGATTTATTTATTTAGTTTACTTAGTTTAAAATCTTAGTTTTTAATCACCCTCTTCAAACAAAATATTTTTCTTCACCAAAGTGTTTTAAATAGCATTCATAAATAATTCTTTTCACAGTCCCTGTGGGTACGACTTGTCACTTTATTACTTGTTACGATTGTGTACACTTGCACATTTCCGTCGTCCCAGTCTCACATGGCCACTAGAAACACCCGTGTCACCGGCTGTGTGAAAACAGGGGGTACATACTGTAATAGCCCAAAATTGGGTCTAATTGGAACAGAGGTTTCGGGACCACAAAATCCAAGATATAAATAATTATTTTATGATTATTTTGAGGTCTATGATATGACTGCATGATTATGTGAAAATTTCGTGAAGAAATTCTATGCATAAAGTGCTTAATTTGAAGTTAGGGACTAAACTGAATAAGTTGCAAAACTTGCATTCTAGAAGTTTCTAGTATGAAATTGCTTTGAAATATTAATTAGGAGGTCTTAAATATAAATTTGACCAATTTATAAGTTATGGACAAAAATTTGACATGGATTGAATTTTTGAAAACTTTAGTAGTAAGGGCATTTTGGTCATTTAGGGGTAAAATGAATTAAAATACAAAATTAAAAGTCAATTTTGCTCATCTTCTTCACCATGGACGTGTATACCAAGGGAGACTCCATGGATAGGGTTTTCAATCTTTCCAAGCTCAATAGTAAGTCCGTTCTAACCCCGTTTTTCAAGTTCTTTACGTTTTTGGAGTCTCGGTAACTTGATTTAGCTTATGCTAGCAATAATTCAACCTAGGGTTCATATTTGAAAAAAATACACATAGGTGAAATTTGTTTATTTTGGTGTTTTATGATACAATATGAGGTTTTAAATTATGTTATACAACTTGTGCTACTCGGTTTTAAGTGAAAACGAGCAAAAGGGCTTAATCAATAAAAATACCTAATAGTCATAAGTATATGTTAGAGTGAGAATTTCATGTTGCCATAGAAGGGAAAAATGATCAGCATGTCATAAAACATAAGAATAAGGGATGAAGTTTAATTCCCGAGCCTAGGGGAAAAAGTGTAAATGTGCAAAAGTTTAAGGGCAAAATTGTAATTTTTCTAAAGTTTGAGTTAAGGATTGTTTTGAATAGTACATTAATTAAATAAGTAAAATATGATGTTTTAGATCCCGGAAAATGAGATTTGAACCTAGAATGAGAGAAAAATCAAAAATTGGGAAAGTTGGTAAAATGGCCGTTTTAGTATCGAGGTAAGTTCATATGTATAATAATAAGCATTAATTTATGCATTTTTCAATGTAAAATTGATATATTTACTATGATTTCCGAGGTGTTGAAAGTATGTAAGTTGGTATGATAATAATACAGCAATAATGCTGTAATTTATATTTGAAAGTTAAATTTAGTGAATTAATTGAATTATGTTAAATTAAATGTTTATGGTGCCCAGTTTATGAATTGATTTAAAAATATGTCTATGGTACATGAAGTGAATTGAATTATCATACATAAATGTGATTTCTATGATTACGGATATTATGAGAAATTGTAAGTTCATATGATTTTTAATAAGGCAATGTGTAATTTAATGTTATTGCCTTGATATTAAATGAGATGTAAGTTTATATGTAAGTAATACATCACTATTACTTGTATTATGATATTTTATAATAATATTGGAAATATGTTTGTGGATAATTACTTGATTGGTGAAATTGTTGGAAAAGAGAGAGAAATCCCGGTTGAACCTTCGGAAAGATTGGATGATACAGATGGTATGTAGCTAGGTCACATGTATGGTGCTGAGTGCACATCATGTGTACAAGAGAGCTACAAGGCATTATGATGTAGCTAGGTCACATGGGTTATACTATGTGTACACCATGTAGACAAGAGAGCTACGGGATATATGTAGATAGGTCGCATGCGTGGTTCCAGGTGAAGGACACCATGTAGACAAGAGAGCTACGAGATAAACTGGCTAGGTCACATGGGTGGTACTAAGTGTTCACCATGTGTACAAGAGAGCCGAACTATATGATGGGTGGAGCTATATGCTGAAACCACCAAGTATCGAGGATTGATCCGAAGTGTTCAACGGGAGACTCTCTATGTATTGCTTTGTGAGTTTTGTGATGAATAAGTGCAGGAACTTGGTTTTGTGAATGATGTGTTCATTAAGTGACCAGGATGTGGTAAGGTTATAAACAAGTAAGTTATACATGAGAATGATTTTATGGTGACCTTGTGATCATGGGCCTATACTTGTGATGTATGAAATGCGGTGAAAATGATTTGTGATATGTATGTTAAAATGAGGTTAATACAAAGAAAGTGTGAAAGAGTGAATTAGCAATAAAACTGTTTTGGACAGTAGTAGTGATGTGATTTTGAAAAATCACCAAAAAAATTAGAAATTGAATTAGAGACTTAATGAGATATCAAATTAAATCTTAATGAGTCTATTTTTATATAAAAGAAACAGATCAAGCAAAGGAGTCCTATATTTTGAGATATTTATGTTTTTGTGAGACTGGTTCAGAATGATTACGTGATCCCCTGTTCTGACTTTGGAAAATCACAAAAATTTAGAAAAAAAATAATTAGAGGCTCAAACTTATATTTTTAAAATCCCTAATGAGTCTATTTTCAAGATAAATCAACAAGAACATTATCCGAGTTCTGTACTGTGAGATAATTAATTTTTAGTGAAGAGAGGTCAGAACTGTCAGAAAGTGAAACATGGGAAAATTTAATGAATAAACTGTACTTATTGGCTAAACCAAAAATTATGAAAATTTAATGATGGAAAGATATGTGAGTCTAGGTTCAGGGAAAATTTATGGATCTTAATTTGGAGCTCTGTAGCTCGAATTATAAATAAGTAAGTGACTATGACTCATGTGGACAGTTTGATGTGAGCATTTATTAGTAAATTGTGAAATCGTACTTCCAAGAATGCTATATACATTAAGGATGTGGAATGGAGAGGAGGATAAGGAAAATAAATATATGTGGAATACATGGAAACTATGTTATATGAAATATTGATATAATGAACTAAATGATATGTGTTTATGTGACAGCCCAAAATTGACCCTAGTCGGAATATGGTTTCGGGACCACAAAACCGAGGCATAAAAATAATTTAATGTTCATTTTGATGCTTATGATATGTGTTAATTCATGTGTGACATTTTTGATGTTTCATTTAGAGTTATAAATGTGAATTTCACTAGAAAGGACCTAGTAGAAAACTTTGAAAGTATGATGGGGAAATGTGTGATGACTAATTAAAGCATGCATGCAAAACAATGGCCTTGCATGTCAAATATCCTCTTTTATAAGAGGTGGCGGCCATGACAAGGAGGATTGGCAAAACATGTCATAGACATGTTTTGTTGGTGCATTAGGGAGAAACATTAAACTAAGGGTATGGGTAATAAAAAATGAAAAAAAATTTGTGTGTGAAGGCTTCTCCTCCCCATTGCCGTGTATTGAAGAAAAGAAAAGAAAAATTGTTCATCCATTTCATTCTCTCTTGACCGAAAATACTAAAGAGGAAGGAAGGAATTTTTGCTTCATGTTTGGTTTGGAAGGGATTAGGAAGAGATTTGGCTATACTTGCATCAAGATTAAGGTATGTTTGAGGTTGTGCCATGAGATTCATGCATGTTTTAGTTGCTAGCTTGATGTTCTTATTAGCCCATGGTTCAAATCTTTGCTATGTCATGGGAATGATATTCGGCCAAAGATGATGTGGTGCTAATGCCATTGCATGCTAAATATCAAGCTTGATAATGATACATGCGATGGGGGATTGAGGACTCTTAGATTTTCTTTTAGCATTTTTGAATGAGATGCTAAGTTCTTTGTTAACCATGACCAAATTGAAACGGTATGGTGTTGTGGTGTATTCGGCCATGGTATATCCATAAGTATGTTTCATGCATGTTGCATGGTAGGTAAGATTTGAGCTTTGGATATGTGTTTATATTTGGATATAAGCAACTTGAGATTCGGCCCTTGCACCTACATGAATATATGTTTGCACATGATGTATTGGTATGACATATATACTATTTCAAGGTGTATATTTGCTTGTGATGATGTTTCGGTTATGAAGTAAATGAGAGATGTGTATTGAGCTACAATATGTAATGCGTTAGTTAGTAAAATGTATGCTGTTTTTTTTGTGTGGTATTAAGTGTATAATTGGCCTCAACATGGACATGCATATTCGGCCACATGAGGGGAGTTGGTGTGCATGCATTCGGTTAGAGGCAAGCATATTGATGCCTATTCTTGGCTTGGAAAATTCGGCTAAGGAGAGTACTAACTAATGTGTTGAATTCGATTCGTGATTTCGTGCACATGTGACTCTAATGTCTAATGTATATAAGGGCTAAGTACCTTGAGCTTCACTTTGATGTTTGAATGAATTGTATTGAATTGCTTGTTGTGATTAAAAATGTGCATGACCGTTGTGTATTTGAGCTAAAGGATGGCCATATGACCATTTAAACTCCTTGTCATATTCGGCCATAAGCTATCATAATGAGATTTTAATAAGTTAAATTTGTGTGAATTAGCTCAAGAGCTTAGAGGACCACAGTTGGATAAGGGAAAGGAAAAAGTGATCAAATAGCCGTCGAAATCGTTCGAAAACATCCGAGGTAAGTCTTGAGTAATGACCCTACTTGAATTATATTGAAATCATGCTCCTTGTGTGTGGCTATTGAGCGAAATTGTAAAGGTTTGATAAATATTTTGTGTTTGAGCCTTAGTAACGAAAATGAAATATGGATGTGTCGTGATTATTGATATATGTGTACATGAGCATTTGAATGATACCGGGCTAAGTCCCAAGGCATTTATGCTAGTGATTATATCCGGCTAAGACCAAGGCATTCGTATGAGTTGTTATATCCGGTTAAGACCAAGGCAATTGTGCAAGTTACTAAATCCGGGTTAAGACCAAGGCAATTGTGCTTGTGGTTATATCCGGTTAAATCCGAAGGTACGTGACTCGAAATGAGCAATCTTGCTGTAAAAATTTCAGTTTATACACTTGTGAAAATTCCAGCAATGAGGTATGTTCGTATGTGCTTGAATTAGTTGAGTCCTTACAAGTAAGTATTCGCCGGTTGATAAACGAGCTACCGACCTTTGGCTAAGTTGTTCTTTTGTGTATGAACATAAGGGTCGGTAATGTGAAGTAAGTATGATTATGAGAATGTGTATTAATAAAGCGATTCATTTAGTTATGTAAATGTAATACTTTAGTCAAAGCTGATTTCATTACTTGAGACTTACTAAGCATTAAAATGCTTACCCCGTTGCTTTGGCTCTTTGTTTTATAGATTTTGCTCATTAGCTATCGGATTCGGGATCATCGAAGTCGAAGTCATCCACACTATCAAAGCCCCATTTTGGTACAATTTTGGTTGAACTTTGAAATGGCATGTATAGGACTACCCTTTTGTTGTAGGTCATGTACCTTTCGGTTTTGTGTAAACTTGGATAGCCATGCGAAAATGGCTTATATCGTTTTAGCATAGTACTATAATCGTTTGTATGTTGATCATTATGAGGTATGGAATGGTTTTGAAACGATTAGCCATTGGAATGGTTAATCATGATCACACTTTGTGCTATGTATGCAAAAAGGGCCAATTGAATCATGGAAATCATGAAATAGGTAAAGCCTACCTTAAAGGCAGATGCTGACAGCAGCAGTGATGTGGATGTGAAAAATCACTAAAAATAATAGGAATGGTATTAAATAGTGGATAAATTATTCAAATGAACCTTGATGAATCTACTTTCATATGGAAGAAACGAAACGGTCATATGAGTTATATGTTAAGAGATATTTAAGTTCTCGTGAAACAGGGCCAGAACAGTTTCTGGATCCCCTGTTCCGATTTTGGAAATTCATTGTAAATTAACCAAAGATAATTAGGAGTCATGCCATATATGTATAGATTCATCTCTGAGTCTAGTTTCTATAGAAACAAATGGCATCAGTATTCAAGCCCTGTACAGGGAGATATCCGATTCGTAATGCATGAAGGTCAGAGTAGTCGAACCCTGGATTAGGGGAGACTTTAACTAATAAACTGTACTAATTGGCCCGACCAAAAATTCTAGAAAAAAATATGTTGATGGAATTATGAGTCTAGTTTCAGGGAAAAATTAAAAAACTGATTTTCGAGCTTTAAAACTCAAGATATGATTTTTAAGGCGACAGTGATGCAGTAACCAGCTAGTCTGGAAAAAAATTTTTTTATGGACTGTGAAAACAATTAAGTCTGTGTGCACCTTGTGTTCGATTCCGATAACGGACTCGGGTACGGGGTGTTACAGTTTATAAGAAAACAGAAAGAGAATGATATGTATCATGACATGTATATATATATGACTAGTCTCAATGTAATGCTTGTTGGGTATGGAGTTGAATTGAAATGTTTCGAGCAAACATGTTATTCTCACAGATCTGAATTGTGGTATTTTATAAAGATATGATCTAGCTTTGAATATGAATGCTTGATGATTAAGCTGAAGATATTTGGTAAGATGATAATCTTGGTATAAATGTATAAGTGTGTAAGAGATTAAAGTTGACCAAAGCTTGGAAAATAGCCTAGGTATATTCCACACAGGCAGAGACACGACCATGTGTCTCAGCCGTGTATGGAACACGACTTTGGGACACGGGCATGTGGAACCTTAAAGCATGAAATTTCCAAGATTTTCGTAAGTTCTCGGTTTAATCCCGAACCTTTTCTAAAGTATGTTTTGGGCTCCGTAGACTCAAATAAGGGACTATGTGTAAGTGAATGAACGTTTTGAAATATGAATGAAATTTTATGGCCCGTATTTTAGTTTAATGTTTGTATGTTTGTCCGGTAACGCCTCGTACCTTATCCCAACCTCGGTTACGGGTAAGGGGTGTTACACATACTGACTTGGGTCACATGGCCAACCACATGCCCGTGTGCCTAGCCCATGTACCCATTCGAAATGGCCACACACGCCTATGTCCAGACTGTATTCTAGGCCGTGCTAAACCTGTAGGGTATACTAACTTATGCCACACGGCAATTCACACACCCGTGTGTGAGGCCATGTGGAGCATACTGACTTGCTTCCAATTGCAACACCAAGGGACACACGGTCGTGTACTATGACTATGTGTCTCACAAGGTTGAGTCACACACGCATGTGCTCTACCAGTATGGACGAAAATAGGCTAGTTACAAGCCACCTTTCTCACACAAAGGAAACACACTATACAAGTGCAAATGATACCATTTCCATACACAATTAAATAGCCAAATCAATCTCAAATCATCACACTATAAACCATTTCAATACCAATCTATTCAAAGCTTATATCACAATCATTAACTTAACTAAATCACATACCAAACAAGAACATTTATAAGCCAAAATTCACATATATATCATATAATAAATCAACATACTTTATTAACCAATTTGGTATTCAAATACCAAACCAAAACCAAGCACATCTCAAGCTATTACACAACACATACCAAATGACCATTTAAATATCTCTAAACCATCATTAAGCTTGCCGAAGTAACCTATATCACATGGGAATATATATACTTTAAACCACATAACTTAATCATACCATTTCAAATAGCCAAAAACACTTCCAACAATCGAACCAAAGCAGCCACAACCTATACTTATAAAACCTTACATCATTATCAGGGCAAATCTCATAGCTAAATACATATCAAGCACATATGCATCGATCACCAAAATTACTTATACTCAACAAACAACCACAAAACCTATACATGCCATATAACCAATATCACAAAGCTTATAAGTACCAAACCATAGCTGGATAGTGTGATATGATCTCCGATGACTTCCAACCCGAGCGAGCCTCTGAATCACTATAAACATAGAAAAGATAATAAGGTAAGCTATAAAGCTTAGTAAGCTCGTATGATAATAACTCATCTCATCAAATAAACACATTTTAAGCCATTATAAATTCTATAATATAACTTGTATAATTCCACCTTTATGTCATGTATCCGTTCACATAGTTAACCAAGAATTTCACAGGTTTATTCATTTCAATGCTTATATAATTTGAATACTTCTTATCAATTCATTCACATTTACATAAGCATAAGCAAATAGAAATAAACGATATTTATCAATGCTTCTTCCCTTTGTAAAAAATCGGCTAGATAAAGATGACAATGTGTAACACCCCTAACCTGTATTCGTCGCAGGAGTAGGGTTACGAGGTATTACCGATCAATTCACAAAGTATGGCATATATTTATCAACCGTAAAGCATTTATTCTCATAAATCATTCAACACAATCACATTGTCCCTTATAAGGCCTACGAGGCCTTAAACATGCTTTAGAAGTGGTTCAAGACTAAACCGATATCATACAAGAATTTTTGAAAATTTAATAAAATTTCAACCATACAGGGGTTACACGCCCGACACACGACTCCAGACACTCCTGCATCTTAGGCCTTGTGAAAACAAGGCATACATACTGACTTGGGTCACACAGCCAACCACACGCCCATGTCTCTAGCCCGTGTGCCCTTCGAAGTGGCCACACACGCCCGTGTGCCAAGTCGTGTACTAGGCCATGCCAAAACTATAAGGTATACTAACTTATGCAACATGGCCAAGTCAAACGCTCGTGTGCTAGGCCATATGCCAATTAAAGGGTATACTGACTTGTACCACACGACCAGTCACACGCCCGTGTGTGAGACCGTGTGGAGCATACTGACTTTATTTTAATTTCATCACCTGGGGACACACGGTTGTGTAACATGACCGTGTGTCACACACAGCTGAGACACATGCCCATGTCTCCGTCGGTGTGGACAAAAATAGGCCATTTGCAAGGCCAATTTGCCACCCTTATTCATGCTCACCTAAACAATCAAAATGGTACCATTTCATCATACAATTAGGTAGCCAAAACATCAACCAAATGTACAATTCATATAATATCCATTTCAACCAATTTTAATAATCAATTCAATGCCATTTACCTAATCAAATACTTATCAACTCAACTTTTAAAATCATACTTCATCAAAGCATTTCTCAAGCATTTATACTTCACAAGTCATTTACCTATATTCATACCAAACATGCCAAAGTAAGTCATCCTTCATGGCTATATATACAAACCAAAACATATACATTTACAAGCCTTTCTAATGGCCAAACACACATCAACGTTAATATCATTTAGAAGCCAACTCTCATGGCTATAATCACAACCAAAATACCACATCTATCCTATACATGCCATATACCATATATATACACAACTCAAAAGCACCAAATAGATGTCTGATAGTGCGATGATGTTCCCGTGGACTTCCAGATCCGAGCTAGCCTTGATTCACTATAAAACATAGAAAAATAACACGAAGTAAGCTTCATAGCTTAGTAAGCTTGTATGTAAATAACTTAATTCATCGAATAAGTGTAAATCAATGAATTTCACATTAACTACAAAACTTTCTCAAGTCTTAAAACATAATTAAATACCATCTCATTGAACTTTCTCTATTTAATACTCGAACAGGTTCTGTACATACCTATATCGCCTCGTACTAACCTCTTTCTCAACCACATCATTCGTTTACCCATTGAACCATTCAGAATAGAAATTGGATACTCAATAGTCTCATACGATAAGTACCTATACCATGGCCCGTAGCCAAATCAAGATAACTTATCCGAAAAACAATTATCATGGCATGAAGCCAAATCATCCAATATGCATGGCCTGAAGCCAAATCGGTATAACTCGCACCCGAAGTGCTAATATCATGGCCCGAAGCGAACTCAACTTATCATCTAATAACAACACACTAGTATCCAAATCTATTCCTAAAGTTCAGCTGGGACTTCACACTTTCCGTTTCTATCATTGAATGCATTCGTAAAATCATTTTCACAATTCAAACATAATCCATAATCTCATAATCACAGTTTATGCAATATCAAAGCTTTTAACATACTTTTATAAAGAAATTACCACATACGAACTCACATCGAGTATGAAAATGGCAAAATGAGTCAATTACTCGATAATCTTGCCTTTCTCCCGATCTAATTTTGGATTCCTCTTTTCTTGAGCTAAATATGTTCAAAATTAACTTCTTTAATCAACCACTCATTCAATTTAATCCAAAACATACATTTATGCCTATTTACACTTTAGCCCCTAAACCTTTACACTTTAACAATTTAGTCCCTATTTCACAAATACAAAAAATTCACATATTTTCATTAAACCCAAGCTTATCCGAATAACCATAGTGCCCCTAGCCGCCCATAACTTTCATTTATTTCACATTTTAACCACTCTATTTGTACATTTCACATTTTAATCCCTATTATGCATTTTCATCAAAAAATAACTTTACGAAACATGAAAATTATCATAAAAAATTCATATTTCATCTTAAAACATCAAAGAACACATAAACTCATCAATGGAAACTCTTAAAATCTTTAACAGTTTCAAAATTAAAGGTACGAGCTAGCTAGATATACCTGCAACGATTACAAAAACATAGAAATCATCAAAAACAGGACAAAAAAAAAACCTAATTTCTTGAATTTTTTTCTAGCCGAATAAAGAACCCTAGTTCTTCTTGTTCTTCTTTTAATTTCAGCTAAAAAGATGATAATGAAGCATAATTTTATTTTTTTATGTATTAAATCATTTATTATCCATTTTACTATTTTAACCTTAAGTATATAACATTAAAAGTCATTTATACATGTCCATTACTATCCACTTACCATCCAAATGGTTTAATTACCATTTAAGGCCATCATATTTAAAAACCAAAGCTATTTGACACCTTTAACGAGTAGAATGCAACTTTGCATTTTATGCGATTTAATCATTTTTCTCATATTGACTATTCAAACGATAAAATTAACTCACAAAATTTTCACACATATCAAATAACATGCTTTAAATACTGAAAATGATATTAAAATAATTTTTTGACATCAGATTTTTGGTTCCAAACCACTGTTCCGATTTAGATAAAACCGAGTTGTTAGAACTCTCCCCCTTAGGGATTTTTGTCCCCAAAAATCTTATCAGTGAATAGGTTCGGGTATTATTTTCTCATAGCATCCTCGGGTTCCCATGTAGCTTCTTCAACCCCGTGTTGATGCCATAATACTTTCACTAATGCGATTCTCTCATTTCTCAGTTCTTTGATCTCACGAGCTAAAATTCGGATCAGTTTTTCACTGTATGATAAATTTGACTGTATCTCAACTTCAGTTGGAGAAATAACGTGCGAAGGGTCTAATCGATATCGTCGTAGCATCGATACGTGAAACACATTATGCATCTTTTCTATCTCGTATAGTTTGATGAATCGGGGACTCAATTTTCCTTTCTGACCAAACCGTAATATCTTTTCCTACGGAAACACTTTTAAGAACACTTTATCCCCGATCTGGAACTAAATATCTTTCTATTTCAAATCCGCGTACGATTTCTGTCGATCAGAAGTTGTTTTCAAACTATCTGATAAACCTAATTTATACATATATTTATCCCATGCTTAGCACATTTATGGATGATTTCTCCTTAGATTTGGTGAATTCAATGCTCCTAAGCCTTTAGTTTTATGTTTTATACTTAGGTGAGCATAAGAGAGTAAAAAGAGCGAGAAACGGGCCAAAAATGGAGAAAATGGGCCAATATGGGAAATCAACACCGCCTAGACTTCCTCACACGGGTAGACCACACGCCCGTTCCTATTTCATAGCCTTGGCAACAGTCTAAAGCAATCGCACACGGGCGTGTCACATGGGCATGTCCTTGTCGAGCGCAAGTATAGTTCTATTCAGAAAATGCCACTTTTGAGGGCTCGTAGGCATTCTAAAGCCTATTTAAACACCTGAGGAGGCACTTAGAAAAAACACACGGAGTAGGAGGCAAGGAATTACTCAAGGAAAGCTGATTGATCCATCCCATAAGTCGGATTCATCGTCAAGATTGAAGATCTCCCTACAATTTCCTTCAGGAGTTTTGGGTTTTCTTCATGTTTTGTTATCTTTATTCTTTTGAGATGTTTTCTTTCATAATTATGAACTAAACCCCCTAAATACCTAAGGGGAATGAAACCTAAGACGGATCTTGTTATTATTAACTGAATTGTATGATAAATATTTGGCTTGTTCTTAATTATGTGTTCTTAATTCTTGTTTTAATATTCTAGGATATTGATTCAAGTTAATGCGCTTATTCAGAGGAGCAAAAGTCCCTGTCTAAGAGTAAATTTGTTGTAATTAAGCGGAGTTGATTGCATGCCTAGAGGTAGGGTGACAAGATTTTGCCAGATTAGGGTGAAACCTAATAAGAGAGTTCATAAATCAAGCTAATGCAACATTAAGGTGTTAATTAGAAAGAGATTTCAATTAATCAACCTAGGGTTAGACGTTATTAGTCTCAAGAGAGATAATAATATAACTTAGGGATTCCTATGGATCAAGTCAAATGAGTAAATCGTCTGATTCAGAGTTAAATAACAAGTGAAGTCTAGGTGGATTTTTCCTTGGGTATTGTCTTAATCAATCAAGATTTCCCAAAAGTTTTTCCCCAATTTTCTCTCTGTACACCCTTAGTTTAGTTAATTAGTTTAAATAAACAAATCTCTTAATTATTAGGCTATATAATAAAAAGAAACTAATTACTAGTACTCTTAGTTCCTTTGGGTTCGACAATCCGGTCTTGCTAAAGCTATACTACTGTTCGATATGTACACTTGCCTTCATTGTGATAATAGTTAGTTTCAAGAACGATTAATTATAAATTTTTAAAACCTGTCACGAATATCACGTATCAAGTTTTTGGTGCCGTTGCCAAGGAACTTAAGATATTAGGAACACTCAATTTTTATTACTTTAGCCATTTTACTTTTATTGCAATTTATTTTTTAGTTTAGTTTAATTCTACTTTTCTAACTTTTCTTTTATTTCCTGACAGGTTTTTCTAGTTTATGACCAGAAGAAACCCGTCAGGACCATTACTTTTTAATAGTGAGATCAATCGCTCAGTTCGCAGAAACTAAAGAGAAATAATGAAAAGCTTATGATACAGAGAGGAAGATCAAGAGGACGATATTCACACCACAGCCGAGGAGATGGCTGAAAACCAGGAAAATCCGCTACCTCCTACGATTGCTGCTAATCAGAATCCTGCTCCGCGTACTATGTATGATTATGCTAAACCTTCTTTAACAGGAACTGAATCAAGCATAGTTAGGCCTGCTGTTGCTGCAAATAATTTTGAACTAAAACCTAACACAATTCAAATGATACAGCATTTTGTTCAGTTTGATGGTTTGCAGGACGAGGATCCTAACACTCACTTGGCGAATTTTCTGGAACTTTGTGACACTTTTAAAATTAATGGTGTTTCTGATGATGCCATTCACCTCTGGTTATTCCCTTTTTCATTGAGGAACAGAGCTAAACAGTGGTTGAACTCGTTACCACAAGGGTCAATCACTACTTGGGAACAAATGACTGAAAAGTTTTTATTAAAATATTTTCTGCCGGCTAAAACGGCTAAATTGTGTAATGATATCTCTTCGTTTGTACAGATGGATTTAGAAACACTCTATGATGCATGGGAGAGATACAAGGACCTTTTGAGAAGATGCCTTCACCATGGGTTACCACTCCGGCTACAGGTTCAAACTTTTCGCAATGGCCTGAACCCTTCGACTAGACAGATGGTTGACGCAGCCGCTGGTGAGACTATCAATAATAAGACACCTAAGGATGCTTATGAATTTATAGAAGAGATGTCACTGAATAATCATCAGTGGCATGTCATGAGGACAAAGCCAATGAAAGCAGTGGCATTTTTAATGTCGATTCGGTCACCATGCTCTCTAATCAGGTAGAACTTTTGAATAGAAAAATTGACGGTTTCCTTGGTTATTCACAGGTTCACCCAGTAATGCAATGCAAGTGAAAGAGGAACGAATAATTCAGAGTACCCACCTTATCGCCACAGCATGAAAAATGAGCAATTAAATTATATGGGTAATAATCCTCGACCTCAAAATAATCCCTATAGAAACACTTACAATGCAGGATGAAGAAACCACCCAAATTTCTCACGGGGAGGCCAAGGGAATAAGAGACCACCACCACCTCCAGGTTTCCAACAACCACCTTACCAATAAGAGAAAAAGCCAAACCTTGAAGAGATGCTAACAAAATTCATCTCGGTGTCAGAAACTCATTTTTAGAATACCAAGACAACACTTAAGAATCAACAAGCATCGATCTAAGGGCTCGAAACTCAGATAGGCCAGCTCACTAAATTGATATCTGAATGACCACAAGGTAGCCTACCGAGTAACACTGAATATAACCCAACATACCAACTCAATGCGATTACCATTCAAGATGAGGAAGGGCTAGTTGCACCTGAACCAGAACCGAGGCAAGAAACTGTGGTAAGTAAAGGTAAAGGTGGGGTGGACCACAATGACCAAAAACAGGTAAGTAAAGAATACAAACCACGTGTACCATACCCCAATGCGACAAGGAAAGACCACTCAGACGAACAATCCAGTAAATTCCTTAAACTTTTAAAGAGATTACATATTAACTTACCGTTTATTGAGGCTCTTTCGCAGATGTCGAACGCAGTCAAATTTTTAAAGGAGCTTTTAGCAAATAAGCGGAAGTTAGATGAGGCGTCGCATGTGGAGATGAATGCAGTTTTCTCAGCCATTCTACAAAATAAGTTGGCCAACAAATTGAAAGGTCCAGGGAGTTTTACGATTCCTTATTTAATTTGTAGCTTAGATGTTAACAATGCCTTGGCTGATTTAGGGGCTAGTATCAATGCCATGCCTTACAAAATGTTTAAGCAACTAGGTCTTGGGAAATCCAAACAAACTAGGATGAGCATTCAATTAGCAGATAAAACAACAGATTTCCTAGGGGTATTATTGAAGATGTACTCGTTAAAATTGACAAATTTATATTCTCAGTTGATTCCGTTGTTCTAGACACAGAGGAGGATAGTAAAGTACCTTTAATTCTAGGGAGGCCCTTTTTAGCAACTGCCAGAATGATAATTTATGTTGGTACAGGTGAACTCATACTTCGTGTGGGTGAGGAAACAATCATTCTTCAAGCTCGTAATTCAAGTAACACATCAAATGTCAAGGATGATTGTGTAAATCGTAGTACTAATACTGATCATGTGGTGAAACCTTCTTTGCAGGAAATAGGTTCAAAGAACATACATGAGCCAAGTTCAAGCAACAATAAAGGACCTATCTATGAAGAACGAAGGCTACAAATCGAGGAGCTAGGTAAATGGCTGACACATAAATTGAGAACACACGATAAACCAAAACCACACCATGACCAGCTAAATTTTTCCCCAAATCAACTTAAGGTTGGAGACAAAGTGCTATTAGATGCAGTAGATCCTCGTATTACCACTTCTGAACCAAATGAAGAAATCCCTCTTACGGTACTTAGCACTTTTCCATACGGTACAGTCGAGGTAATTCATTCCAAATTCGGCACGTTCAAGGTAAATAGTACTCGTCTTAAACCTTATGTTGATAAAATTGATAGTAAGGATGAGGAGTGTAAACTCCTCACACCATCGTAACCATGCAAAGAGAGGTAAGTCGAGCTTAGACTCTAAATAAGCGCTTCTCGAGAGGCAACCCGAGCACTAAAAATATTGATTTCTTTAAAATTTTAGTTTTTAACATCTAATCACTAACTGAGTCGTTGAAACACAGGTGTTGTAATCCACACGGCCAGCAACACGGGCATGCTTTAGGCCGTGCTCACACCACGAACAAAGACACGGCCGTGCGATACGGCCGTGTGAAAATAAGGTAAAATTTTTCCCCAACACGAGATGCGATAAGTTGCCATGGTCATGCGACGTGGCCGTGGGCGAGCCTGTCAAAACAACACAGGCGTGCGGCACGCCTTTGTCTAGAAACCGTGGTTAAAACTGAGAATTTAGCACGGACGTGCGACACGCCCGTGCCCACCACCCGTGCTCATGATTGATAAAACAACACGGGCGTGGACCTATTTACACGGGTGTGGGAGAAGCGAACGAAGTAGGACACGGCCGTGTGAACCAACACATCCAAGGAGCACAAGCGTGGGCCAAATTTAGATGCGCCCAAATTTGAAAATCTTGAAATACACGGGCTAAAATAAGGGCACATGGGCGTGTCTCAGGGCCGTGTGCCCCAAAATCTATATAAACCCCTCACTATTCATCATCCCCTTCCCCAAATCCCTAACCCTAGCCACTGCAACTTCAGCACATGCCCTCCCTGCCACGCCCGTGCGCCGACCACAGCACCACCCTCGACGACCCAAGCTCTTCCCTCTTGCGTTTGTGTACTCTTTTCTCTCTATTCTTTTCAAATCTTTTACTTATTTAATGATTTTTTATTGTTTCATTTGACTATTTTAAGTAAATATTCATGGTTATAATGATAGTAATACTTATTCTCTTTATTAGAAATTTTCTATTTTAGTCAATACATTATGCTACATTCATCCATTTTTTTTACTTGGATTTCATGCTTACCCATACCATATTTCATATTATCAAACCCACATGCATTCATTCACTAGATATTCCATTTAGCACTATTCCCATGTTCCTATTGTTAATAATGATTTCTATTAGGATTTAGTTACTTTTCATCTTACCTGTTACCTGTGATGCCCATGAAGTATTCTTCTTCAATTTTAACATACTTGCATACCTCTCGATGCCATTCTTAGGGAGTAATGTCTTAACTTTGACTTTTCATTGCAGGTATACCATGTCAACCTCACGTGGCAAAAAGACCACCGTCCCTACTTCGAAGAAGAGGAAAGGAGCAACGTCATCTTCGGGTCCTACCGCGGAGATCAGACACCCCTTTATTTAGTTTCCCTTAGGACCAGAGGAAGAACTCTTTCAGATACTTCAAGCCCGACCCTTAGGTGAGGGCCGATGCATTGACTAGGCCGCACTTGAACAAGTCTAACTGGCTAACACGGTCAGAGCCCTTCTGTCGACTGATCCATGGGAGCTCTTCTTTGGGATCATCGAGCCAACGTACCTCGAGCTCACACTGGAACTCTGTTCGACCTTTCACTTCCAAATCGTTATGACAGAGTTTGATGATCCAAGAACGGTCCAGTTCCGCCTCAGTGGTTTGGTTCGCCAGTTGAGCGTACCTGAGTTTGGTACGACACTAGGACTGTACACGGAGGAGTTCATGGACGACAACGAACTCGACACCCTCCATCGACATATCCACTATTCTCCTTTGCAGTGTTAGAGTGCTTTAGTCCCTGACTCAGCCACCTATGATCCTAGCCGCTCTAAGGCATCAGCTCTTACCCCATCTATGCGGTACCTACATGCCATCTTGGCCCACATTCTGACAAGACGGTGAGAGAGCACCAGCGTCGTCAACACTCACGACGCCTATTTCTTGTGGAGCATGGCGAACGGGCACGTCTTCGACCTTCCCTATTTCATTGCCCTCGCCATCCGCCATCAAACTGAGTGGCATAGGAAAGGAGTCATCTCCATTGTCCCCTATGTGACTAGACTGGCACGGCACTTCGAGCTCCTCAACACAGCAGCACAATCATCCTCCCTCACTCTCATCGGCCAGATGTCCCCACAGGGCATCTCAAGCATGATTCATATGAGGATGATCGAGAAACGGCGTGGAACCTACCCTCCTAGTACCGCCTCATCTAGTCCATCGAGGAGGAGGACCTAGAGTACATTATTGATGATGTCTCCTACGTCATGAGGACCCACCCTCTCAGCCAACCCCGATCCATCGTCCAGTTCATGCGGCGACTTCATACTCTGACATCTCTGAGTGCCTCACTCGATTTGAGCAGCAGTGTTTTCAGCGATTTGATCACATTGATGCTACTTTACATCAGATTTGTTAGCAACTTCACATCTTATCGCCACCACCACCTCGCAAACCATTTGATGATAACGATGTTTAAGAACTTTTTATTTATTATTTTTATTTTCACTTTTATCTTTATTTATCTTCTTTAAGTACTTTTTATTTTATTTTCCTTTAATATTATTTCATTTTTAGGTTTTATAATTTTTATTGAACAATTTATAGTTTCGGCTATTTCATTGCGAGTAATTATGCTTCCTTATATTTCCTAAAGAGTTTTTGACTTTATAAGAGTTATAAAGAGCTCTAAAGCTCATCATCACTTAGGAATTTGAAACTCTACTGGAAAAGGTTCTCCACAACTACCATGTCCTGCTCGACCACGACTATAGCTATTACCAGATATAATATTCTTTTGGCATAGGACTTATAGACTAATGAACCTCTACCACCACCGGAGTATCCTCCTCCACTCTTATCAGGGCCTTGGCCGATTATTCTCCATAACTCCAATTCAAGGAGTCCATTCATCATTTAGGAAGTTTCACGTCTCTCCCTATCTTATTATCTTATATCTATATAGTCGTAAATCTAACTTTGTACATTGAGGGCAATGTGCATCTTAAGTGTGGGGGGTTGTTTATATCTTTATCAGAAAAATTCCTAAATTTTGTCTTATTATCATGTGATCTTCTCATATCAGTATTAGAATGAATTTTGATTAATTTATGATCTTTATTTGTAACGCCCCAAAGATCCTGAAACCCAAAGATCCTGAAATCCTGAACTTTCTTTGTTTTCGGTTTTGATAAAAATTGTGTTTTTGTTCCTAGCCATGTGATAATTATAGTAGGTCTTAATTAAGGTTTGAGTTTGAACCTAGGGGTAAATGAAATTATAGTTTAATTATTAAAAGGACCTTGTTGGCAAGTAGTTGGCCTTTTAAATAAAGATAGGGAAAAATGGCATCAAAGAGCCTTGTGGAAGAGTGGCTAAGTGACGCCACTTAGAGTGTAAGGAGGTGGCATTAGTGGCTAGCAAGGAGATCCAAGGTTCGAATCCTAGTTTAATATTTTTAGAAGTTTAATTTTGACCTTCTAGAAGGATGGAATTGGCGTGAAAGGGGACTCCAAGGTAAGTGTTAAGGAGAGAAAATTAAGGAAAGGTTCAAAGGGTTACCAGGGAGAAAAACGAGGAGATGAGAAGGGAGAAGTGATAAAGCTGAATGGGGAATTGGGCATGGGAAAATTCGGCTATAAGGCTTATAAATAGGTGTCGAATGCTAGGGTATGAAGCTACTGATCGAATTTCCTTCACCCTGTTACCAGAAACTCTTTTCTCTAAAAGCCGAAAACCCTCTGCCTTTCTTTTCTTTTTCTCCTTCCTTGTGTCAAATTCTATTATTCCTTTACTTCATTGCTAACTTTTCTTTCTATTCTTCCTATACCTCATTGCTGACTTTTCTTTCTTTTTCCTTGGAGTCGAATAACTCTCTTTTGGCATACAAAATCGTAAAGAACTGAACCTCTTTGGCCGAATACCCTTGGTGCAATCACTACTCCTTCTACTTCGGTCAAATCTAGTGTAAGTGTTGTTCTCCCAATCGGTTTCTTTGCTAAGTATCGAATATTGTCCCTCACTCTTTCTAATCAACTGTGGTAGGGAATTAGTATCAGATCTTGGATCTTAGCTCATTGCCGAGTTGCTCCTTAGGTTTTGCGGTTTTGGTAAGTATTCCTCATCCATTGGCTAAGGTTGCCCAAATAGCCATAGTAAGGTAAGGAGGCTTGTGTTGGATATGAGTCACCTATTATTCTGATTTTAATAGTTATAATTGGTACAGATCTAGGAGTTGATCGTGGTTAGTAAAGGGTCTGTTATGCTTATCGCGCAAGGTAAGGTTAAGGTGAGATTCTGGCTTTTGGTAAATTATTCGATAAGTATGTGTGATTAATATTTAAGTGATATTGATTGTAGGTTTGGGCTAAGGAAATCACAGCACGCTTGCCTACCAGGTGTGTACATACACTACACACACACTATGAATCGGCAAAAGTCGAAATGTCGAAATGCCGAAAAGCCAAAAGTTTGGCTATAGTAGTCTTGCGAGTGAGCGAACACTCGTAAGGGGAAGACCAATAGGTTGCCTTAGACCCACGAGCAATTTCGTGGACTTGGGTCGTGATTTGGCCATACGGGCCAAAATGGGCTAAATGGGCTCGATGGGCTGTTGGGCCCATAATAGGCAAAAACTGAATATTGATGCTATGTGATAGGAATTTGTATGTGAGCATGAATATGAATGTGACTGGGCCATATAAATGTGACTTGGGCCTAATAGGCCATATACAGGTGATTTAGGCCTAATGGGCTATATGAATATTAATGGGCTTAATGGCCAGATACATGTATGTGAATTTGTTTGGGGCTTTGTAAGGGGTTTTGTGCCTAGTATATGATAACTACATAAGACTTAATTAATATATTGCGACCGTGAACAAGTCATAGGGTTAAGGTGTGGCAATGAGTATATGCATGTCTAAGATTGGATCTAAGGAGAGCTTGGTACTTAAGCGGTCTTAATGACCCACCTCCTCTTCTTTGGACTCCTACCTGGTGCATAGTATCCGTTCATCTTAGCTCACAGGACTTTTTCATGGGCCAAGGTAAGTGAAAACTGTAATTAAGGGAAAATTACCGAAATGCCTCTAAGGGCGAAAACAACCAAAATACCCCTAGGTGTTGAATGTAAGTTTTATGGATGTGCCGTGCATACATATGATGTTCTGCTTAGGTTGCATATGGGGTGGGAACTATGGAACAGAGGAAGTATATGAGGATCGCACGGCTGCCTGACAATCGTGGATCCACCGACGGCTTTTAAAGCCCAATATGTAAATCAATGTATACCAACCTATAGAAAACGAAAACCCAAAAAATAAGGGAAAGAAGTATTTGGCCACTACCAAAGAATCCAAGCCAAAATACCTTGGTTCAATACAATATCAACGAATAGCGTTACCTTCGATCGGGAGACGAGAGACAGGTTCCGATCTTTTCTACAGCACTAGAGAACTCTTTCACTCCACGAGAAGTATTAAAACCCGAAAGAACACCGTAACTAAGAGAAAACGATGAGAATCGGCATTCAAAAAAAGAGGAGGAAAGCTAGAAGAGCAGAGACAAAACAGGGGCTTACCAATCAATACTCGTCCACCACACCAGTGAAAAGGGAAGGGATTGAAAGAGACAGAGAAGGAGAACAATCGATCTATAAGAGCAAAGGAAGAAGAGGAGAAGAGAATCGGCTAGCAAAACCGAAAAAGTTGAGAGAGGGAAGGGATGTGTTTGGCTAATAATTAGGAAAGAAGAAAAAGAAAAAGTGAATACGAAGAGGTAGGGGAGAAAAGCAAAAATGGTCAGTAGGGCACTAAACTTGAAAATCAAAACTAAAAATGAAAAAAATGAAAAGTACCCGTAAAAACCCTTAGCAGAATTTGGATACCCAGAAAAAGAGTGATAAGAACCCAAACCCACTTGTTAGAAGCCGAAAAAGAGAAGAGCAAAGAAAACTTACCCACAGCCAAAATCCCTGAGTGGTCAGAGTACCTATTCAGCTACAACTCCTCCACTTCCACATCCCACAAAATCCTCCTAAAATCATTCCACCATTCTCTCCTCAACCACCCATTCAAACACTATTCAAACACCTCAATTTCGGACAACCTAGGACACTTCCACAGCACTTGTAGCAAAATAAAATGCTCCTTCTACATCGCCAAGCCTCGAACCTCAGACACCAAGGTACACTCCACACGCCCCTTATCACTAGGCTAGCAGGCCCTTTTTTGTCATGTTTTACTCACATTAATTTAAAAGCCTAGTAACTAAAGGCAAAGGTTTATTTCTTAAAAACAATAATTTTTGCAAATGCCTGGGCTTGAACCTAAGACTTCTCAGGTACTCCCCAAGACACTTAACCACTAAAGAAAGCATATATTTATGCAACACAACATACTTAAATTAATATCTAAGTTTTGAGGTGTCACACAAGCTATGTAAGAATGGGTAGATCCTATATCTATCAGTGCAGTATAAAGTACATTATAGATAAAGAAAGTACCCGTGATAACATCTGGAGCATCCCCTTCCTCTCGACGACGTGTAGTATAAACCAGAGCTGGCTAACTCGCCTCAGTATGACCAGCACCCCTGCCTGGTGCTCTCTGACCACGGTCCAAACTATTACCACCTTTGACCTAACCATGGCCTCTCGGTGGTTGCTAAAAACCCCTCGGCGGTTGTAAAATACCCTTACCCATAGGTTGCACCTGATCGAGCCCTCGTGGACAATCTCTGATATAATGCTCCAATGATCCGCATCTCAAACATGCCCCAATCCTTTTCCAACACTCGCCCTGGTGGCATCTCCCATAATCAGCACAGGGTTGCGGTCCAGTAGTAGTAATAGGGGCCCCAAATCTGACTAGCCCATCAACTCTGGCCTTTTTCTTAGGCCTTAGAAAGGAATTTGAGGGCTTTGAATCCCTCTTGTTCCTATCTTTCTCCTTCTCATGGTTTTGGCACTCAGCGCGCTTCACCTCTTCAGTGATCTTCGCCTTATCAACCAAAGCAGCAAAATTTCACTCCCTTTGTGGAGTTATCAAAACCCATAGACTATCCTTGAAGTTGTCTTCAAAACGAACACACTGCTCGTACTCAGTTTCCACCGTCCCTCGCGCATATCAGCTTAATCGCAAAAATTCAGCCACCGATTTATCCCCCTGAGTCAGATTCAGAAACCCTCTCCTCCGAGCATCCACATAACTAGCACCCACATACTTACTCTAGAAAGCATTTTTGAAAAATTCTCGGGTCAACCGATCGAGCTGAGTGCCCTCTTTAACTGTAAGCCACCACTGGTAGGCCTCATCTCACAGCAGTGACACTGCACCTTTTAGTTTCTGCTCAAGGGTGCAGTCAAGATTTTCCATGATCCTTTCTGTGGCCTCAATCCAATATTCAACCACATTAGGGGCAACTCCAGCAATACCCCTGAAAATCTTAGCTCCATTAGGCCGGAGTCGTTCCATAACCCACCCATGGCCCACAGCACTAGTATTGGGCCCAGCGACCCTCTTCAGAATTCGTAACGTAGCTTGGGATAGTGTGTTGTCCCCAACCACACGATCATGAGACCTAGTCTCAGTCACAGGTCAAGTTGGTGCCTCTCTAGCTTCAACATTAGGCATGTGGCCAGATGACGAAGACCCAGCCCAAGCACCTCCACAGCCTCTGTCGCGGCCTCTTGTACCCCTTCCGCGAGTACCTCTGGTGCACATATTGAATTGTATCTTATTTGTATTAACAGTTTTATGCATTATTTTTACAGTTCCAGTGTTTATTAATAGATATTTTATGGAAAATAGTATTAGTAATTCAGAGTTCATTTTCGCAGATCGCAGTCTTACTACAATTTTTAGTCTACCCTAAATAGAGTATTTTAGTATAGTCTACTACCTATAGTAGTCTCAGTATTTCAATTTAAACAATCAATAGTTTTAGAAGAATTACAAAATTGGCGCCGAAGACTCGGTGTACCACACATTCAGTAGAAACATTTTAAAACACATTCAGTAGAAACATTTCAAAATACTTCCAAATCATTTGGTATATTTTTTTTTTGAAAATTTCATGTTTTAGAAGAAACCCAAATCCACAGCCAAGTTTTACAACTTGGCTCTGACACCACTAATTGTAACACCCCAAACTCGGCTTGGACTTTATGGTCGAATCTGGCAATGTCACATTGAAGTGTTTTTTTCGCAAAGTGTGAAATCATTGAAAACCCTTTCCAAATTTAACTTCGTTGTGTGATCTTATTGATGATTTTAAAACGTGTCATTCATTTTAAAACTTGTATCCCAATTAAAAGGTATTTACTTTGAAAACTTTTTGAATGCCAGGACATCGCTTTATAGCGGAAGCTTTCTAAATCGATTGCATTTTTGCGTTTACTTTGTAAAAACATTGTTTCTTTTTTCAAAACTCGAGTTCCTAATCCTAGTAGTTATAACAAAAGTAAATTAAAATCCCAAATTAAAAATAAAAATCTAAGGAGGCCTTATTACATTAAAAATACCCAAAATAAAAATTACTTATAATTTAAAATTTAAATACGGAAGTATGTACGGTTGTGTGGCCACCTTTGAGTCCCTTGCAGCACCGATCCGCCTAAGACTGGGGATTACCTGTATAGATAAACAGATGGGTGAGTTATGAAAACTCAGTGTGTAATCCCATATCAAATAAACAAACAGTGAGTAAACACAGTCTGGGCCTAAGCCCAATCCAGTGACGGTTCAGTATCAGTTAGGGCCTTAGCCCATTACAGCATCAATATCAGTTTGGGTTAAAGCCCACCTCAGTGACAGTACAGTACAGTACAGATATACAATCAAGAGATCTTACCCAACCAGCCTCTACACTCCATTTCCATCCAACCCTACACTCCATGTGGGGATATAATCAACCCACCCATCCCTACACTCCAAGTAGCACCGGTTGCGGCACTAAACAGTATTTGCAGCAGAGCTGCCAGTACAGTACACTTTCTTCAATCATAATAAACCCATCCCATGCAACATATCATACATCATCGTGTGACGTTTCATAATATCATACATGTATTCATTATGTTTAAGGCATCGTGCTTAAATATAACCATACATCTCATAGAGGCATAACAGTCATTTTATCACACTGGGGCATAATAGTCATTTTATCGATTAGGGGTCCAAGTACACTTACCGACCCAACAGTAGGTCCACAGTCGTCTCGGATGACCCGTGCAACCTTAACAATCAAACAGTTAAAATGGGCCCAAGGCCCATAATACGGGCCCATGTGGGCTCACACGTCTGTGTGGCCCACATAGCCTAGAAATGGCCTTGGCCGTGTGGATTACATAGCCTGGCCCAATATTTCTCACACGTTCGTGTGATTCACCCATGTAGGGCCCACACAGACCAGTTCGACCCAATAAGGCCCAAAACGACCTAAACCCATAAAATAGCTTATGGTGGCCTCCACGATCAAACGCCCATGTTTAGTCACACGGTACTACCACACGAGCAAGCGTACGCTCTTGTAGCGTTAACATTCACTTATTCCTACTTTTGTCGATTTCAATAGTTGGAATGGAGATTACACACCTTGTTTGCAAAAGTGTGCACACCCCTCTTAAGCACTTCAACCTAGATTCAATCATAGTACACAATTAGTTTCTACACGATAGGTTAAAACGACCCCTCTAATAATATTTATCTAAAAGATAGATTACAAGCCCTTTTACGATTACCTGCATCCCAACCAAACTTATTAACTATAACAACTTAACAAAGGTGTACAACTGAGAATAAGAGTCAAAAGCAATCGGCCTACACTCAACCTGAGAGCCACAAGCACACAGTATGATAGAGACAAAGGCTCGCACCACCACACTTCTAGCAATTCGACAGTAAAAGAAGATGTTAGATAAAAGACTAATACAACAGAAAGAGAGAGAGAGGATAATAGCCGTGCACTTGAACCAGAGATGGAGTAATCGGCTGATACAACAGATGAAAGAAAAGAATAATCGAGAGAAAGAAAAGTAAGGGAGAGTGGTAAAAGAACCTTACACTCGAACTCGACTGATCAAAGAACAATTGCAAAACTGCAAAGAGAGGGGGAAAAATGAGGTATTCGGTCTAAATATCAAGATGAAAAGAGAAGAAAACCTGTTAACAGAGGGGGAAGAAGGTGTATTTGTCTAAAACAAGAATTGATTAGGAGAGGGAGAGAAGAAGAGGTAATCGGTTACTAGGAGGACACTAGGGACGAACAAGCTTGGACAAGACCAAAAACGAGAAAAACCCGAATGTGTTAAAGGGGAAAAGAGAGAGTGTGTTCGGCCAAAGAAGGAAGAAGTCAAATAACAAAAGAAAAGAAATGGTTGCCAAAGATGAAATAGGTGAGATAGAAAGATACACGAACGGAACCCCTACAACATTCAGCCTCCAAGCAGAAAAGAGCAGGCAAAAATCAAAATGAGGAGCATACCCATCAAGGCCGAATTCTTGAGTGCCCAGAGTTTAATTCTGGCACAACACTCCCTCTCACCTTAACTTCCCACAATTTCCTCCCCAAATCCCTCTATGCCGTCCCCTCCTCCCTCAACCACAAAATTCAAAAACCACTCAAACACTTTAGTGTTTCAGTCAAACCACACCACTCCCACAGAACAGCTGCAAAATAAAACACTCCACTATGCTCACCAAGATTCAAACCTCAAACTTCAAGTAACTGCCATACGCCACTTATCCCCTATACTAGCAAGCCCATTCTAACATAAAATACCCACATTTATTTAAGAACCTACTGACTAGAGACAAGGCTTATTTAAAATAAAAACAAAACTTTTGCACAAGCCAAGGCTTGAACCCAAGACTTCTCAGACACATCCAGAACACTTAACCACTGAAGCAGATACATAGTTGTCTGTCACAAACATGCAAAAATAAACTTAAGGATTTTTGGGGCGTTACATTTATCATCAGTATCATGTTTTCAAGATTTTCATCCTTCAGGTTTCTTACTGAAACAACCCTTGTTCCAAGTCTGAACGAAAACAATTGATTAACTCTTAACTGGAAATCACAACTTCATCACTATCATCGAGATAGCATATTTGTTCACACTTAACAAAAACAAAACCTGATAGGCACAAAACTATGATTAACATTTAAACAATAATCAAAAGGAACATATTATGCATATTACGACTTAAAGCATTATTAACGACTATCACATATTCAACATAAAACCGAAAATGCAAGAAAAGTAAAGCATGTATCTTATGCAATTGCATCACCCAAGTATTTAAACCCAAGTCTGTATCACACAAGTGGCTCTGTTACAACTATTAGAACATTGGTACACCTCATGGCATAGCGAAAAAATTAATCCGATGATCACATCTAGGGATCCATGTCTGAAGAACGAATCAGGGTGAGAAGGATATGAATGATTCCCTTTAATCATTTGGAAAACCAAATATAATTGTTGTGCAATTTATTACATAATGTATGTCGATTCCAAGCCGCTACAAAAATTTCTGACCTCTACGTAATCCACCTAGTGTGACAACGAACAGCAAGAACTCTCTTTAACTTTTTAGAGAGAATTCACTATATAACAGCAGCTAGACCTCTCTTTTTTTTTCTATTTCAGGTATATTCGGTTTTCATTGTAACACCCCTTACCCGTGTCCAATGCCAGGACAAGATACGAGGCATTACTGAACTTAAATATACACAATCACATAAAATCAGGCCATAAAATTTCATTCAAATCAAAAACATTAATACATATGTATAACGTCCCATAAATGGGCTTACGAGGCCCTAAACACGTATCAGAGATTATTCAGGATTAAACCGGAAACATTGAAAACTTTTGGGAAAACTTAGAAAATTTCATCATGAAACAGGGACACACGCCCGCGTGGGTAGGCCGTGTGGTCACACACTCCCGTGTGCGTTAGGCCGTGTGGTCACACATACCATGTCCTCAGCCTGTGTAACTCTCTGTTTATGACATCAGCAACAAAATAGAGTCACACGGCCAAGTCACATGCCTAAGTGCTAGGTTGTGCCCTCCACACGGCAGAGACACACGGTCGTGCCTTTGCCCGTGTGGCCAAGAAAGTGGCTATTTACCAAGACATTTGGCACCCTCATTTGCACATGCTTAAACATAATTTTAATAGCACTTTTCATGGCATAATTGAGCATTTAAACATTATCAAGCAAGTCATGATCATGGTGATTTCATATCAATTTATTCATGCATAAGGTACCATACTTTGCCTAGTTTAAACTTATCAAATTTTCATGCCATGACTATCGTTAACCCATTCTCTTATTTCATGCTTATGCCAATTATGTCATCAACCAACTATCAAGCACCTAAACCATATCCACATACCCATCCATATTAAACAACATTATCACACCACATGACCTTTGGCACATGCTAGTACATATAATTAGACATTACAACCCAAATAGTCAATATAAGCCACATCTCATGGCTATATATACAAAATGAATCAACATATCATCATAAGCCAATACATTTGGCCAAATCAAATGACACATACACAATTGACTAAGCCCCTATACATGCCATAAACTCAAGTGCTTGAATACTTATACCCCAAATGGTAGCTTGATAGTGTGATTGAATCTCTGGCGATCTCCAACCCGAGCTAGCTGAATAAACCTATAAAAGATGGGAAAGGAAGGGGAGTAAGTAGTCCATATGAAAATAATAAGCAACTTATTAACTTGCTTTTTCCAAATTCTAACAACATGTTTTCAAGGTAGCGCAATCATAATTGCACATAATTCAGTCAAGCTGTCTACTAGAGTAACGGTCACTAAATTATTTATAACTTGAGCTACAGATTTATAAATTATGATCCGTTAATTTTCTTTGCAACTAGACTCATATATATTTCTATCATAAAATTTTCAGAATTTATGGATTAGCCAATAAGAACAGTTTATTCTTCAAAGTTATCCCAATTTTACTATTTGACAGCTTCGACCTTTCTTTACTAAAAATTTATTATCTCCCCATAAGAAATTTAGATGATGTTCCCATTTGTTTCTTTTTCAAATATACTCATTAAAAATTTTAATCATATAAATTTTTACCTACAATTATTTTTGTACAATTTTTAATGATTTTCCCAAATCAGAACAGGGGATTCTGAGATCATTTTGACTCTGTCTCACAAAAATTCAAATATCTCATAATATAAAATTCTTTTGCTTACAACGTTTCCTTTATAAGAAAATAGACTCAATAAAATTTAATTTCATATCTTATTCAACCACTAATTCGATTTCCACTATTTTTGGTGAGTTGACTCTGGTGTTGTCCAAAACTGTTTTAGTGTAAATAATGATAACCAAGTTAATAACACCTTTACAAATCATTTCAACCATCATGGTATAAATACATATTTATACAACATAAGCATGGACCCATAATCACAAGGTCATAAAAAAATCATTCTCATAGGCATGACTTACTTATTTACTTCGTTACAAAGATGCATCATAAACTGAAATCATTTCTCATGAGTTTTGCATACATACCTGTATCTATCCTTACCATTTCATACATACACGTAATGCCATTGCATCTTCGATGTCTCGCATACTAAGTGCCATACTCAATATCTCATACACAAGTGCCATTCTCAATATTTCGCACACTAAGTGCCACATTGATGTATAGCCAAAGCTATCTCAAATAGCACACCAAGTGCCACATTTAGCCGAAGCTATTTCAAATCGCACACTAAGTGCCATTCTTAGCCGATATGTCGTTAAACATAACAATAGTCACATATATACAATTTATATGATATCAAAGCATTAAAAGCATAAATGTAACAATGCTTATTGCATACGAACTTACCTCGATCGTTAAAACAACAGAACGGATCAACTAGTCTGAATCTTTGCTTTTCCTTCGATCTAGACCCGCACGAGGCTTAACTTGATCTAAATAATCAAAGTCAACTCAGTTAATCATTATTCTACTCAATTCAATCAAATTTCATCTTATGGTGAATTACCGTTTTGCCCCTATACTTTTGACCTTTTTACAATTTAGTGCCTAGGCATGTAAAATTAAAATTCATGAAATTTCATCACGCCCAAGCCTAGCCGAAAATCATACATGCTCATATCAGCCCATAAAATTCATAATTTCGCATATTTAACACACTATTTTTCACATTTATCAATTTAGCCCGTATTTGACAATTTCATTAAAAATCTTTTAACAAAAGTTGTTTATTTAACAACAAGGATTTATTTTCTTCCATAAAACTTTGAAACCCTAGCATTATCATCAATGAAAAATCTCAAACTATTCAATAGTTTTGCAAATTAGTCCCCTCATTAGATAGATTAAGCAACAACGATTTTGAAAACATAAAAATTATTAAAAACTGAGTAGAAAATACCTACATGCATACAAGAACACCATGGCCGAATGAAGCTTCATCCGTGGCTGCCCTTTTTGTTTGAAATTTCAGTGGAGGAGAGAAATAAAGATGAGAAATTACTTTAGTTTTATTTATTTTGTCTTTTATCACTTATTTACCAAAATAACCTTTAAAACATTTAATATTTACACTAATGTCAAACCATCAAAATTCACTATCTCTTTAATGGGCCATTTACCAAATAAGGACTTCCACATTAAAGTTCTATAACTATTTGGTTCATTTAACTAATAGGACTCATATTTTACGCCTTACGCGATTTAATCCTTTTTACCAAATTAAGTATTTAAACGGTAAAATTTCTTCACGAAATTTTCACACAACTCTAATATCATGCTGTAAATATTAAAATAATAATAAAATAAATTTTTTGACATCGGATTTGTGGTTTTGAAACCACTGTTTCGACTTAGCTAAAATCGGGCTGTTACAACTCTCCCCCTTTTAGGGATTTTTGTCCCCAAAAATCTTACCAGAAGAAGTTTCTTCCAACTCTTATGGACCACTTTCCCTAATTCCTCAGAATCACCAATCGATTTTAGCGTCAAATATATTTTTCCAATAACCTTTGAACTTTAACACACAGTGCTAGAGCATTTTGTCAAAATTCTGAATTACTCACTTAGGAACACTTAGCTCAGTTGATCTATCAAATAAGAATTTTGTACGAAATGAAACAATCATGCGGATTTTTGCCCAATAATCAACTACAATACAATTAACATCTTCCTTTTCGGGGGTAATGACAATCCCGATTTAAAATCTGTAATGACTCTATCTCGTTATCACTGCTGCACATCATCGATCTGTATTTGTAACACCCATGCCGAGTCCGCTATCGAGTCGAATACAAGGTGCACACAGACTTAACTTAATTGTTTTCACAGTCCATAAAAAATTTTCCAGACAAGCTGGTTACTGCGCCACTGTCTCCTTAAAAATCATATCTGGAGTTTCAAAACTTGAAAATCAGTTTCATAATTTTTTCATGAAACTAGACTCATATGTCCATCTACATATTTTTTTCTAGAATTTTTGGTCAAGCCAATTAGTACATTTTATTAGTTAAAGTCTCCCATGTTACAGGGGTCGACTACACTGACCTTCGTGCGTTACAACTTGAATATCTCCCCGTGCAGGGCTTCAATACTGATGCAGTTTATTTCTATAGAAACTAGACTCAAAGAGGAATCTATACATATATGGTATGACTCCTAATTATCTCTGTTTAATTTATAATGAATTTACAAAGTCGGAACATGGAATCCAGGAACCGTTCTGGCCCTGTTTCACGAATACTTAAATATCTCTCAATATACAACTCATATGACCGTTTCGTTTCTTCCATATGAAAGTAGATTCATCAAGGCTCATTTACATAATTTATTCACTATTTAATTCCACTCCTGATATTTTTAGTGATTTTTCACATCCACACCACTGCTGCTGTCAGCATCTATTACTAAAACAAACTATGCCTATTTCATGACTTTTCCTTGATTTAACTAATAATTCATCATGCAAGTCCCAAATTATAACCATGATTTGTGTCCAAACATCACAAAACCAATTCCAACCGAACATTTACGCCATTTTCGCATGGCTAAAAGTTTACATACCAAATTTCAACAAAGCATAACAGCCTATACATGCCGAAATGTACTCCTAGACCAACTACGAAGAAAATACCAAAAGTTGTTAGCCGGTGTGATGACTTCGATGATGGTCCCGAATACGCAAAAAGTCGAGTCCAAGAAACCTAAAATAGGTGACAAGCAAACACCGAATGAGTATATAACTCAGTAAGTCATAAGCAATGCACTACCAACCATTAATAACATTATCGCAAGAGGAAACAAAATGGAACGAGGCTAATTACTCCATTCAAACCGAACTATACCATAGTTCCTTAGACCTTTCGATTCAATCTCATACCAAGTTACACATTCACATTCCATATACTAATCAATAGGATATTTGAAGCATTTTTATACACCATTTTGTTTTCGTTACAATCATACATCTACATGACCTTTCACTTATTCCACGATAATTCTTATGTACGTGACTTCAATTTAAATTGTCACATAGGTTCGAAACTTACCAAGCTCAACTCCAAATATAAACATAGCGCCTATTAGCCATTAAATCAAGGTACTTACCCGATCCGCTGTCTGTGATCGACTCAATAATGTCGCACACTCAGTGTCAATAGTGATTCAAAAGCATATAGTGAGTCCGCACACTTAGTGCTATATAATCAACTCGCACACTTAGTGCTATATGATCAAACTCGCACACTTAGTGCTGTACAAATTTTAAACCCGCACACTTAGTGCCATTCTCATGATCACAAATGTTTATACCCGCACACTTAGTGCCAAATCAACAACTCAATACATCTCACCTCTTTTCTTTTCATTCAATACTTTCATCACCACATACATACATGTATATAAATTTATCATTCCTTTCGGCATAATTACATAGACATTATGTCTATTTAAATCAATACAAAATATATGCTTAGTGACCTACCTTGTGTGGTGTAAAATAGTTCCAAGTCGGCTACTCGATGACCTTCGATTTCCCTTGTTGGACGCCTCCCTTTAGGATCTTGAGCTTAAACAAATAAATTAACTCATTCAACCGCTTTGCTACACATATTGATATTCACAATTTAATGATTTTATGACATACTGAACGGCATGGTAAAATTTTTATCTTGCTACCTCATGCTCTTAGCTATTCGCTCATAACCATATGCTATAGCCCTACTATCAATAATCCAATCACACATGCATATATATATATATGGTCGAATGTACAAAGCATAGACTCATCATCACCTATGCTCTTAATGTGATGGCGAATATGCATACATGTATATACACTATTAATCAATCACTAACATTGCACTTCACCTTAATAGCTAGCTTAGCAAACCTCGATTTAACACATAGTTGTTCATAACACAACTTAAGCATACTCTACATTCCATCAATTCCAAAACTTAATGTCTTACTCAAAAATGCTAAAAAGAAAATCCAAGAGTCATCAATCCACCATCACATGTATCATTAACAAGCTTCATATTTAGCATGCAATGACATTAACACAAAATCTCCCTTGGCCGAATATCATCCCCATGATATAGCAAAGTTTTGAACCATGGACTAATTAGAACTCAAGCTAGCAACTAAGAACATGCATGAATCTCATGGCACAACCTCAAACATACCTTAATCTAGACACAAGTATGGCCAAACCTCCTCCTAATCCTCTTCCAAACCAAGCATGAAGCAAGAACCCCTCCCTTCTTCCTTAGAATTTCAGCTCAAAGAAATGAAAAAAAAGGATGAACAACAAATTTTTTTCTTCTCTTTTCTTCAACTCACGGTAAAGAGGGGGGACACTCACCATTCTCTTTTTTTTTTTTTTTTTGTTCCCTTTCATTATTAAATTCCCATGCTCATTATTTTATTTTTTTCTTACATACACCATTGTCCCAACATGTTTTATGACATGTTTTTACCCATAATCCCTTGTCATGGCGGCCACTAGTTATTGGGGGGGGAATTTGACATGCAAGTCCCCCCTTTTGATTACATGCACTATTAGGTCCTTATAGATTAGCCTATCACATTTCAAAAGTGTCACACAAGTCCTAATAACTGAATTCACATGCAATCGACTAAATCGAAGCTTGAAATTTTCACACATTCATAAATACATATTCTAGACAATAAATATTACGTTCAAACATTTCGGTGACTCGGTTTAGCGGTCCCGAAACCACTTCTCGACTAGGGTCAATTTTGGGCTGTCACAACTCTCCCCACTTAAGAAATTTTCGTCCCAAAAATCTTACCGTAAATAGGTTTGGGTATCGCTTTTTTATAGAATTCTCGGGTTCCCAAGTAGCTTCTTCCATCCCGTGTTTGAGCCATAACACTTTTACTAACGGAACCCTTTTGTTTCGCAACTCCTTCACTTCACGAGCTAGGATACTTAATCGATTCTTCTTCATAACTCATATCGACTTGAATTTCAACCTCGATGGACTAATTACGTGTGACGGATCAGATCTATAACGTCAAGCATCGAAACATGGAAGACGCTGTGAATCTTTTCAAGTTCGGGGGCAAAATCAAACGACACGCGAATCGGACCGACTCGTTCGGATATCTCATATGGCCCGATGAACCTCGGACTCAATTTGCCTTTACGGCCAAATCTGAGTATCTTTTTCCAAGGTGAAACTTTAAGAAACACTTTGTCTCCCACCTGATACTCAATGTCTTTTCGTTTCAGATCCGCGTACGATTTCTGACGATCTGTGGCCGCCTTCAGACTTTCACGGATTACCTTTACTTTCTGCTCAAAGATCTTTAATCAAATCAACTCGAAAATTTTACTTTCACCGAGCTCGGTCCAAAACAATGGTGTACGGCATTTACGATCGCACAAAGCCTCGTAAGGTGCCATCTTAATACTTGATTGAAAACTATCGCTGTAAGCGAATTCAATCAAGGTAAGTACTGCTTCCATGAACCACCGAACTCGAGGATGCAACATCTCAACATATCCTCAAGTATCCGAATTATCCGCCGGATTGACCATCGGTTTGGGGTGAAAGGCGGTGCTGAAATGCAACTTGGTACCCAAAGCTTCTTGCAATTTCTTCCAAAATCGCGAGGTGAATCTCAGATCTCTATCCGACACAACAGAAATCGGTACTTCGTGTAATCTCACAACTGAGAAACGCATAATTCAAATAGTTTATCCAATGAAAAACCGACGACGGGATAAAGTGAGCCGACTTAGTCGGTCTATCAACAACAACCCAAATCGCATCCTTCTTACTTGCGGACAATGGCGGTCCGGACACAAAGTCCATTGTGACTCGATCCCATTTCCACTCGTATCTTGATCGGTCAAGTAATCCGAAGGCACTTGATGTTCCGCTTTCACTTGTTGACATATTAAACATCTCAAACAAAGTCGGAGATGTCTCGCTTCATACCATGCCACCAAAACCGACGTTTCAAATCGTTGTACATCTTCGTACTCCCGGGTGAATTGACATTTGGCTACAATGAGCTTCGCTCGAATCATCGAAATGAGTTCTGAATTTCTTGAACACACAAATGATTTCGAACCTCAAACAATCGTCATCATCAACTTGAAACTCGATTCCACATTCGAACACATTCAGCCCGATTTGCAACCAATTCATCATCGACTTTCGAGCTTCACGAATTTGACGAATCAACAAGGGTTTGGCCTTTAATTCCGCCACTAGTACATTGTCGGATAGAATGCATAAGTGTACATTCATCGTCATAAGGCAAACAAAGTGATTTACGACTTAAGGCATCCGCAACCACATTAGCCTTTCCGGGTGATAGTCAATGACAAGCTCATAATCTTTCAACAACTCGAGCCAACGCCTTTGTCGCAGATTCAAGTCTCTTTGAGTCATCAAATATTTGAGACTTTTGTGATCCGAATACACATGGCACTTCTCCCCAAATAGGTAGTGTCGACATATTTTCAAAGCAAATACGATGGCAGCTAGTTCGAGATCATGGGTCGGATAATTTTTCTCATGTGGCTTTAATTGTCTCGACGCATAGGCCACAACTCGACCTTCTTGCATCAATACGCAACCCAACCCAAGTAGGGAGGCGCCACTATAGATGACAAACTATTTGCCCGATTCGGCCGCACTAAAATTGAGCTTCCACAAATAAGTTTTCAGTTGATCAAAACTTTTCTGACATTTTTCCGTCCATTCGAACTTAACATCTTTTTGAAGTAGCTTCGTCATGGGTGTGGCTATTGTAACACCCCGAACCCGAGACCATCGCCGGTGTCGGACACGAGGGGTTAACAAGCCAAGTTCACTTGTTTTGCCCATCCATTTGACATTTCCAGTCAGGCTGGAAAACTGTGTCACTGTAGCCTTAAAAATCATATCTCGAGTTTCAAAACTCGGAAACTGGTTTCGTAAATTTTCCCTGAATTTAGACTCATATATCCATCCATGGATTTATTTCTAGAATTTTTGGTCGGGCCAATTGGTACAGTTTCTTAGTTAAAGTCACCCATGTTACAGGGATCGACTGCTCTGACCTTTGCGTGGTATAACTTGAATATCTCTCTGTACAGGGCTTTAATGCTGGTGCCGTTTGTTTCTAATGAAACTAGACTCAAAATGGAATCTGTACATATAAGGTATGTCTCCTAATTCTTTTTGGATAATTTATATTAAATTTTTAAATTTGCGACAGGGAACCCAGAAACCATTCTCGCCCTGTCTCACAATAGCTTTAATATCTCTTAACATGTAACTCCTATGACCATCTCGTTTCTTCCATATGAAAATAGACTCATCAAGGTTCATTTACATAGCTTATTCACTATTTAATTCCATTCCTACGAATTTTGGTGATTTTTCACATTCACGTCCCTGCAGCTGGCAGCATCTATTTTAAGGTAGGTCTTACCTATTTGGTAGTCTCCATGAACCAACTAGTCTTGCCATACATAGGTTCATATATGATCATTTTAACCATGCCAATGGCTGATCATATGACCAACATTCCCATTTCCAAGCCATAGCCACATCATGACACCAAATATATACATACAAACCACAATTTGTCTAAGTCGATATTTCACTTTTACGAGCCATTTTCGCATGGCCGTATATATATACATCACAACATATTCAACCAACAAGGGTAGTCCTATACATGCCATCTCAAGTTCAACCAAAATTTATACCAAAATGGAGGCTTGATAGTGTGGATGACTTCGACTTCAACGATCCCAAATCCGATTGCTTGAGCGAAATCTAGAAAACCGAGAGCCAAAGCAACGGGTAAGCATTTTTATGCTTAGTAAGTCTCAAGGAATATAATCAACTCTAATTACAGCAATACATTCACATAGCCAAATGCATCATTTCATTAATACACATTCTTACTTCACACTTCATCATTATATAATTTCACAAAGTATCAATCAATTCAATAACTGAAATTCATTAGTCGATTGAGCGAATGTTGCTCGACGTGTCGACTTTCCAATGCACATATAAACGTACCTCATTCTTTGGGCTTTTCGAGTGTACTCATTGAATTTATTACAGCAACCAACACTCACCTCCAGCCCAAGATTCTTCGAATATAACCGGATATAACCATGTGCACAAATGCCTTGGTCTTAGCCCGGATAGAATGTCTCGCACGAATGCCTTCGGTCTTAGCCCGATGTAGCCACTAGCACAATTGCCTTCGGTCTTAACCCTGATATAATTTCCAGCATAATTGTCTTCGGATTTAGCCGGATATCATTCAATTTCCCATGAACACATACATCAATTATCATTGGACATACATATTTCATTTTCGTTACTAAGGCTCAAACGCAATTATAGTCACAAGCATATTCGCCGGGGACTTAGCCCGGTAGAATTCAAATACTCATGCACACATAATCAATAATCAATACACATCCATACTTTATTTCACATAATTCAAGTAGGGTCACTTCTTGAGGACTTACCTCGGATGTTGTCGAACGGCTTTTCGCTATTCGATCACTTTCTCCTTCCCTTGTCCAATTGTGGCCCTCTAAGCTCTTGAGCTAATTCAAACAAATTCAATTTATTAAAACCTCATTGTGCTAGCTTATGGCGAATATGACAAGGAGTTTAAATGGTCATATGGCCACCCTTTAGCTTGAATACACAATGGTCATGCACATTTTATACTACATCAAGCAATTCAATACAATTTATTCGAGCATCAAGGAAATGCTAAGGCCTTCAATAGGCTACCCAAGGCCTAATATTCATGTACATGTTGAGGTCAATTTTGCACTTAATACCTCACAAAACAGCATGCATTTTACTAGTTAATGCTTTGCACATTGTGGCCCAAAACTTATAATATAGCATCAAGCACTTATATGTGTGTTAGGTCAATTGTGCTTGCAATTTCACAAGCATTCTTCCACATCTTCTTCTTTAAACCAATATATTCATCACTTAGTTCATAACCAAAACATCATGTGCAAACATATATATACATATATGAGCATGGCGAATTTCAAGGTGTCCATAGCCATCCAAAACACAAATTTTAACTAACATGCAAGAAGCATGAACCATGCTCATGAATGCATCATGGCCGAATATGACAATCATGCCCTTTTCAACTTCAATCATGGTTAAACAAAAGAAAACTCAACATCTTACTCAAGAGTAGACAATCCATCATTGCATGCATCATCATCAAGCTTCACACTTAGCATGCAATGGCTTTATCACCATAACAACTTTGGCCAAATGCCATTTCCATGGCATAACAAAGATTTGAGCCATGGCTAACATGCACATCAAATTAGCAACCAAAACATGCATGAAACTCCCAACACAACCTCATACATACCTTACTCTTGTTGCAAGTTTAGCCAAATTTCCTTCTAGATCTCTTCTAAACAAAGAAAATGAAGCAAAAATCCTTCCTTTTTCCTTAGTATTTTCGGCCAAAGAAGAGAAAAATAGGTGAACAAAATTTTTTTCTTTGCTTCTCTTTCACTCACGGCAAAAGGGGGGGAAGGATGAGCAAATTTTTGATTTTTTTTTGTTTCTCTTCCTACATGCTTAATTTTTTTATCATTTATCACATCATGCATTAACAAAACATGTCATAACATGTTTTCCTTGCCCATATTCCCTTGTCATGGCCGGCCACTATACCATCTTTGGGGAAATTTGACATGCAAATCCCTTATTTTTTTGCATGCATGCTCAACTAGTCATCACACATTTCCCCATCATACTTTCAAAGTTTACTACTAGGTCCTTTCTAGTGAAATTCACATTTATAATTCTAAATTGAAACATCAAAATGTCATACACAATTTAACACATATCATAGGCATCAAAATAAATTTTTAATTATTTTTATGCCTCGGTTTTGTGGTCCCGAAACCACATTCCGACTAGGGTCAATTTTGGGCTGTCACAACTCTCCCCACTTAAGAAATTTTCGTCCCAAAATCTTACCGTAAATAGGTTTGGATATCGCTCTTTCATAGAATTCTCGGTCTCCCAAGTAGCTTCTTCTATCCCGTGCTTGAGCCATAACACTTTTACTAGCGGAACCCGCTTGTTTCAACTCTTTCACTTCTCGTGATAGGATACAAATCGGTTCTTCCTCATAACTCATATTAGCTTGAATTTCAATTTCGATGGACTAATCACGTGCGATGGATCGGATCTATAGCGTCAAGCATCGAAACGTGAAAGACATCGTGAACCTTTTGAGTTCGGGGGCAAAATCAGCGATATGCCACCGACCGACTTCGCTCGATATCTCATATGGCCCAATGAACCTCGGCTCAACTTGCCCTTACGGCCAACCTCGAGTATCTTTTTCCAAGGCGATACCTTGAGAAACACTTTATCACCCACCGATACTCGATATCCTTACGCTTCAGATCCGCGACACGACTTCGACGATCGGAGGCTATCTTCGACTTTCACGGATTACTTTCACTTTCTGCTCAAAGATCCCTAATCAAATCCACCCAAAAATCTTGCTTTCACCGAGCTCACCAAAACAATGGTGTACGGCATTTACGACCGCATAAGGCCTCGTAGGGTGCCATCTTAATACTTGATTGAAAGCTATTGTTGTAGCGAATTCAATCAACGGCAAATACCGCTCCCATGAACCACTAAACTCGAGGACGCAACATCTTAACATATCCTCAAGTATCCGAATTATCCGCCGGATTGACCATCGCTTTGGGGGTGAAAGGCGGTCTGAAATGCAACTTGGTACCCAAAGCTTCTTGCAACTTTTTCCAAAATCGTGAGGTAAATCTCGAATCTCTATCCGACACGATGGAAATAGGCACCCGTGTAATCTCACAATCGAGAACGATAATTCGCTAATTTGTCCATTGAAAAATCCGACGACGGGGACAAAGTGAGCCGACTTAGTCAATCTATCAACCACGACCCAAACCGCATCCTTCTTACTTGTCGACAATGGCAACCGGATACAAAGTCTATTGTGACTCGATCCCATTTCCACTCGGTATCGTGATTGGTCAAGTAATCTCAAGGCACCGATGTTCCGCTTTCACTTGTTGACATATTAAACATCTCAAACAAAGTCTGAGATGTCTCGCTTCATACCATGCCACCAAAACCGACGCTTTCAAATCCTTGTACATCTTCAGACTTCCGGTGGATTGCCATTCGCTACAATGGGCTTCATTCAGAATTATCAAATGAGTTCAATTTTTGGAACACATGACGACTTTTGAACCTCAAACAATCGTCATCGTCGATTTGAAATTCGAGTCCTTGTTCGAACACACTCACTCGCTTTTGCGCCCAACTCGTCGTCGACTTTCGAGCTTCTCGAATTTGATGTATCAATAGTGGTTTGGCTTTCAATTCAGCTACTAACACACTATCGGATTGGACAGATAAGTGCACGCTCATCGCTCGAAGTTTAATAATGATTTACTTTACTCAAGGCATCCGCAACCACATTCGCCTTTCCCGGTGATAGTCAATGATCAGCTCATAATCCTTTAACAGCTCGAGCCAACGCCTTTGTCGCAGATTTAAGTCTCTTTGGGTCATCGATATTTGAGACTTTGTGATCCGAGTATACATGGCACCTTTCACCAAATAAGTAATGTCGCCAAATCTTTAAGGCGAATACGATGGCGGCCAATTCGAGATCATGAGTCGGATAATTTTTCTCATGTGGCTTTAATTGCCTCGACGATAGGCCACAACTCGACCTTCTTGCATTAATACGCAACCTAACCCAAGTAGAGAGGCGTCGCTATAGATGACAAACTCCTTGTCGGACTCGGGTTGCACTAGAATTGGGGCTTCACCAAATAAGTTTTCAGTTGATCGAAACTTTTTGGCATTTCTCTGTCCATTCAACTTAACATCCTTTTGGAGTAGCCATCATCGGCGTGGCTATCGTTGAGAAGCCTTTACAAATCGTCGGTAATAACCTAAGAAGCCCCAAAAAGCTCCGAACCTCAGAATATTTCTGAGGCTTCCAATAAAGTATGGCTGAAATTTTATTCGGTCGACTCAATACCCAATGCAGATACCACATGACCCAAGAAGCTAACCTCTTAACCGTAACTCACACTTGCTGAACTTAGCATATAATTGCTTATCCCGTAAAATTTGCAAAGACTAACCGCAGTGTTCAACATGTTCGGTCTCATTTCTTGAATAGACCAAGATGTCATCAATGAACACGACTACTAATCGATCCAAATATGGTCTAAAGATCCGATTCATTAAATCCATAAATACCGCAGGGCATTAGTGAGCCCAAACGGCATCACTAGGAACTCATAGTGACCATATCTCGCTCAAGGCGCCTTGGGTACGTCCAATCTCGGATTCACAATTGATAATAGCCCGATCTCAAATCTATTTTCGAGAACACCGAGGCTCCTTCAGCTTGATCGAACTAGTCATCAATACGCGGCAACGGATATTTGTTCTTTATCGTCGCTTATTAAGTCGACGATAGTCGATGCACAACCGCATGGTTCCATCCTTCTTCTTCATGAACAATATTGGCGCACCCAAGGCGAAAAACTCGGGCGAGCAAAACCTCTATCCACCAATTCTTGCAACCGAGCTTTCAACTCCTTTAATTCCGTTGGTGCCATACGATACGGAGCTATCGAATTGGAGTGGTACCGGTACCAATTCGATGCCAAATTCTATTTCCCGAACAGGTGGTAAACCCGCAATTCTTCTGGAAAACATCCGGTATTCACAAACCACGTGCACAGATTCAGTTTCTTTTCCGATTCCTTGTCATCGAAAGCACGACGCAAGGTACGCCGCACCTTTTCTTACATATTTCGGGCCAACATCGCCGATATTACAAATGGCAACCCTTTAAGTCCGTAGACTCAACCCGAATTATTTCATTATTCAGACACCTCAAATCGATAGTCTTGCTCTTGCAATTTACAACCGCATCGCATGGTCAACCAATCCAAACCAAGAATAACGTCGAACTCATCGAACGGCAAAAGCATCAAGTCCGCCGGAAAACAAGAACCTCGAACACTAGGGGACTTTTCTTGCACACTTTGTTGACAAGCACGTAATGACCCAAGGGTTTGACACCGAATTACAAACTCAAGAGACTCAATAGGCAAAGTCTTATCGGATGCTAAGGTTTCACATATATATGAATGAGTAGAACCAGGGTCAATCAAAGCAATCACATTTGTATTGAAAAGAGTGAAAGTACCAAGAATGACATCCGGAGAGGCAAGATCCTCACGCATGCCAGATGGCATAAGTCCTGCAGGAGCACGAGCCTCGGATCCGATGGTAGCATCTCTAGATCCTCTCTCGATCGCCAACGACATTGCCCATATTTCTAGGTGGCCTACCTCGAGCAAAGGGTAGCACCCGGTTTCCACTCGACTCACATTCTGCTCAAGCATCCTCGGGCAATCCTTCATAAAGTGGTCGGCCGATCCACACTTATAGCGAGAGCGATCACGAAACCAACAGCTCCCCGAATGCCATTTGCCACAATGTGGACACTCCCTCTCTCTACGATCATTTCCACCACTAGCGATCAAGTGACTCGTGGTCACAGGGGTCGATCGCGTCCTCGCCTAGAAAAGCCCAAACGCCTAGACCGCTCGATCATCTCGAAATCTCTTCGATGCTTGTTGAAGAGACTTTCCGAGGACCTCTTTCGAATTCTCCAGCCCCACATCAGCTTTTTGTTTCTCCTTTCTAAGCTCTTCTGCTTTACAAGCTCGCTCAACAAGTACTACGAACTCTCAGATCTCGAGGATGCCAACAAACATCCTTATATCATCATTCAGCCCATCCTCGGCGCCATACACATAATAGCTTCGCATTTAAATGCATTCTCGCTGCATCTGGCTAAGCCTCACAAATTTTCGTTCAGAGTCGGTAATCGACATCGAACCTTGCTTAAGATCAAGGAATTCCTCCGCTTTTGGTCGATGAATCTCGATCGATATACTTTTTTCTAACTCGGTTTGAAAGAATTCCCAAGTCACTTGCTCTCTAGGTACCACGAAGTCGAGTACTCCACCAATAGTAGGCGGACTCGCAGAGCAAGGAGATGGTACACTTTAAGCACTCATCGGGTGTACAGATAGCTCATCAAGCACCCGGATAGTGTTATCTAACCAAAATTCAGCTCGCTTCGCATCATCATCATCCGTAGCCTTAAATTCAGTGGCCCCATGTTTTCGAATCCTATCGACCTGGGGCTTACTTGACCTTATTTGGTCGACCAACGGAGGTATTGTAGGTGCGGGGTTGCATTTGTCGGGAATGGAGGTTGTGGAACAAATGTTGGTTCGAATGTATTGATTAAACCATTCGCTCATCACACTATAAAAGGCTTGCCTAGCCTCGTCATTAGGATTGCTGGCCATAGGTTGAGAGTCCATGGCGCTGCCCTTGCGCGAGCAGCGCCACACTCTCCACATCATCAGCTATCGCTCGGTTGGGATCGGGATCCATTGCTATAAACAAACACAAAGTCAAATTGTCGAAATCACCACACTATCGATTCATCATTTAATGGCATGTATAGCTAGACCCCAAACACATCACGGTAGTCCTAGAATCGACTAAACCGTGGCTCGATACCAATAAAATTGTAACACCCGAACCCGAGACCATCGCCGTGTCGGACACGAGGGGTTAACAAGCCAAGTTCACTTGTTTTGCCCATCCATTTGACATTTCCAGTCAGGCTGGAAAACTGCGTCACTGTCGCCTTAAAAATCATATCTCGAGTTTCAAAACTCAGAAACTGGTTTCGTAAATTTTCCCTGAATTTAGACTCATATATCCATCCATGGATTTATTTCTAGAATTTTTGGTCGGGCAAATTGGTACAGTTTATTAGTTAAAGTCACCCATGTTACAGGGATCAACTGCTCTGACCTTTGCGTGGTATAACTTGAATATCTCTCTGTACAGGGCTTTAATGCTGGTTCCGTTTGCTTCTAATGAAACTAGACTCAAAATGGAATCTGTACATATAAGGTATGTCTCCTAATTCTTTTTGGATAATTTATAGTAAATTTTTAAAGTTGCAACAGGGAACCCAGAAACCATTCTCGCCCTGTCTCACAATAGCTTTAATATCTCTTAACATGTAACTCCTATGACCATCTCGTTTCTTCCATATGAAAATAGACTCATCAAGGTTCATTTACATAGCTTATTCACTATTTAATTCCATTCCTACGAATTTTGGTGATTTTTCACATTCACGTCCCTGCAGCTGGCAGCATCTATTTTTAAGGTAGGTCTTACCTATTTGGTAGTCTCCATGAACCAACTAGTCTTGCCATACATAGGTTCATATATGATTATTTTAACCATGCCAATGGCTGATCATATGACCAACATTCCCATTTCCAAGCCATAGCCACATCATGATACCAAATATATACATACAAACCACAATTTGTCTAAGTCGACATTTCACTTTTACGAGCCATTTTCGCATGGCCGCATATATATACATCACAATATATTCAACCAACAAGGGTAGTCCTATACATGCCATCTCAAGTTCAACCAAAAATTTATACCAAAATGGAGGCTTGATAGTGTGGATGACTTGACTTCAATGATCCCAAATCCGATTGCTTGAGCGAAATCTAGAAAACTGAGAGCCAAAGCAACGGGTAAGCATTTTATGCTTAGTAAGTCTCAAGGAATATAATCAACTCTAATTACAGCAATACATTCACATAGCCAAATGCATCATTTCATTAATACACATTCTTACTTCACACTTCATCATTATATAATTTCACAAAGTATCAATCAATTCAATAACTGAAATTCATTAGTCGATTGAGCTTAATGTTGCTCAGACGTGTCGACTTTCCAATGCACATATAAACGCACCTCATTCTTTGGGCTTTTCGAGTGTACTCATTGAATTTATTACAGCAACCAACACTCACCTCCAGCCCAAGATTCTTCGAATATAACCGGATATAACCATGTGCACAAATGCCTTCGGTCTTAGCCCGGATAGAATGTCTCGCATTTAATGCCTTCGGTCTTAGCCCGGATGTAGCCACTAGCACAATTGCCTTCGGTCTTAACCCGGATATAACTTCCAGCATAATTGTCTTCGGATTTAGCCCGATATCATTCAATTTCCCATGAACACATACATCAATTATCATTGGACATACATATTTCATTTTCACATACTAAGGCTCAAACGCAATTATAGTCACAAGCATATTCGCCTTCGGGACTTAGCCCGGTAGAATTCAAATACTCATGCACACATAATCAATAATCAATACACATCCATACTTTATTTCACATAATTCAAGTAGGGTCACTTCTTGAGGACTTACCTCGGATGTTGTCGAACGGCTTTTCGCTATTCGATCACTTTCTCCTTCCCTTGTCCAATTGTGGCCCTCTAAGCTCTTGAGCTAATTCAAACAAATTCAATTTATTAAAACCTCATTGTGCTAGCTTATGGCCGAATATGACAAGGAGTTTAAATGGTCATATGGCCACCCTTTAGCTTGAATACACAATGGTCATCCACATTTTATACTACATCAAGCAATTCAATACAATTTATTCGAGCATCAAGGAAATGCTAAGGCCTTCAATAGGCTACCCAAGGCCGAATATTCATGTACATGTTGAGGTCAATTTTGCACTTAATACCTCACAAAACAGCATGCATTTTACTAGTTAATGCTTTGCACATTGTGGCCCAAAACTTATAATATAGCATCAAGCACTTATATGTGTGCTAGTCAATTGTGCTTGCAATTTCACAAGCATTCTTCCACATCTTCTTCTTTAAACCAATATATTCATCACTTAGTTCATAACCAAAACATCATGTGCAAACATATATATACATATATGAGCATGGCCGAATTTCAAGGTGTCCATAGCCATCCAAAACACAAATTTTAACTAACATGCAAGAAGCATGAACCATGCTCATGAATGCATCATGGCCGAATATGACAATCATGCCCCTTTTTGTAACACCCCAAACCCGAGACCATCGCCGGTGTCGGGCCCGAGGGTTAACAAACCAAGTTCACATGTTTTTGCCCACCAATTTGACATTTCCAGTCAGGCTGGAAAACTGCGTCACTGTCGCCTTAAAAATCATATCTCGAGTTTCAAAACTCGGAAACTGGTTTCGTAAATTTTCCCTGATTTTAGACTCATATATACATCCATGGATTTATTAATAGGATTTTTGGTCGGGCCAATTGGTACAGTTTATTAGTTAAAGTTACCCAAGTTACAGGGATCGACTGCTCTGACCATCGCGCGGTATAACTTGAATATCTCTCTGCACAGGGCTTTAATGCTGGTGTCGTTTGTTTCTAATGAAACTAGACTCAAAGTGGAATCTGTACATATAAGGTGTATCTCCTAATTCTTTTTGGATAATTTATAGTGAATTTTTAAAGTTGCGACAGGGAACCCAGAAACCATTCTGGCCCTGTCTCACAATAGCTTTAATATCTCTTAACCTGTAACTCCTATGACCGTTTCTGTTTCTTCCATATGAAAATAGACTCATCAAGGTTCATTTACATAGCTTATTCACTATTTGATTCCATTCCTATGAATTATGGTGATTTTTCACATTCACGCCACTGCAGCTGGCAGCATCTGTTTTAAGGTAGGACTTACCTATTTGGTAGTCTCCATGATTCAACTAATTTTGCCATACATAGGTTCATATATGATCATTTTAACCATGCCAATGGCTGATCATATGACCAACATTCCCATTTCCAAACCATAGCCACATCATGACCCCAAATATATATACATACAACCCACAATAAGTCTAAGTTCATGCTCCCCCTTTCGAGCCATTTTCGCATGGCCATACAAACTTACATTACAACGTATTTAACAAACAAGAGGTAGTCCTATACATGCCATCTCAAGTTCAACCAAAAATTTATACCAAAATGGAGGCTTGATAGTGTGGATGACTTCGACTTCAACGATCCCAAATCCGATTGCCTCGAGCGAAATCTAGAAAACTAAGAGCCAAAGCAACGGGGTAAGCATTTTTATGCTTAGTAAGTCTCAAGGAATATAATGAACTATAATTTACAGCAATACATTCACATAGCCAAATGCATCATTTCATTAATACACATTCTTACTTCATACTTCATCATTGTATAAGTTCGCAAAGCATCAATCAATTCAATAACTGAAATTCATTAGTCGATTGAGCGAATGTTGCTCAAACACGCCGACTTTCCAATGCACATATAACGCATTTTATCCTTTGGGCTGTCCGAGTGTACTAATTAAATTCATTTCAGCAACCAACACTCACCTCCAGCCCAAGATTCTTCGAATATAACCGGATATAATCACGCACAAATGCCTTCGGTCTTAGCCCGGATAGAATAACTCGCACGAATGCCTTCGGCCTTAGCCCGGATATAACCACTAGCACAATTGCCTTCGGTCTTAACCCGGATATAATTTCCAGCATAATTGTCTTCGGCTTAGCCCGATATCATTCAATTTCTCATGCACACATACATCAATAATCATTGACATACATATTTCATTTTCAGCATTAAGGCTCAAACACAATTAATATCATTAGCATATTCGCCGGACTTAGCCCGGTGGAATTCAAATACTCATACACACAAAATCAATAATCATACACATCCATATTTCATCTCACATAATTCAAGTAAGGTCACTTCTTGAGGACTTACCTCGGATGTTTCAACGGCTTTTTCGGCTATTCGATCACCTTTTCCTTCCCTTGTCCAATTGTGGCCCTCTTAGCTCTTGAGCTAATTCAAACAAATTCAATTTATTAAAACCTCATTGTGCTTGCTTATGGCCGAATATGACAAGGATTTTAAATGGTCATATGGCCACTCTTTAGCTTGAATACACAATGGTCATGCACATTTTATACTACATCAAGCAATTCAATACAATTTATTTGAGCATCAAGGAAATGCTAAGGCCTTCAATAGGCTACCCAAGGCCGAATATTCATGTACATGTTGAGGTCAATTTTGCACTTAATACCTCACAAAACAGCATGCAATCTACTAATTTATGCTTTGCACATTGTGGCCCAAAACTTATAATATAGCATCAAGCACTTATATGTGTGCTAGGCGAATTGTGCTTGCAATTTCACAAGCATTCTTCCACATTTTCTTCTTTAAATCAATATATTCATCACTTAGTTCATAACCAAACATAATGTGCAATCATATATATGCATATATGAGCATGGTCGAATTTTCAAGGTGTCCATAGCCATCCAAAACACAAACTTTTAACTAACATGCAAGAAGCATGAATCATGCTCAAGAATGCATCATGGCCAAGTATGACAATCATGCTCCTTTTCAACTTTAATCATGATAAAACAAAGAGAAAACTCAAAATCTTACTCATGAGTAGAAAATCCATCATTGCATGCATCATCATCAAGCTTCACACTTAGCATGCAATGGCTTTATCACTATAACAACTTTGGCCAAATACCATTTCCATGGCATACCAAAGATTTGAGCCATGGCTAACATGCACATCAAGTTAGCAACCAAAACATGCATGAAACTCCCAACACAACCTCATACATACCTTAATCTTGATGCAAACTTAGCCAAATCTCCTTCTAGATCTCTTCCAAACCAAGCATGAAGCAAAAATCCTCCTTCTTCCTTAGTTTTGGCTCAAAGAAAGGATGAACAAAATTTTTTTCTTTCCTTCTCTACAACTCACGGCAATGGGGTATGCCACTCTCTCACACACATTTTTTTTCCATTCTTTTCTTACCCATGCTTATTTGTTTACTATTTCTCCCTAATGCCCAACAAAACATGTTTCATGACATGTTTGACCCATATTTCTTTGTCATGGCCGCCATTACTTGTAGAAAGGGGAATTTGACATGCAAGTCCATTATTTTGCATGCATGCTTTAATTAGTCATCACCTATTTCCTATCGTACTTTCAAAGTTCACTACTAAGTCCTTTCTTATAATTTAGCACCTAATTAATAAAAATCGAGACACTAAATATTTACGCATACCAATTCCACATACAATAAGTACGGAATATAACACTTAATTATTCTTGTGACTCGGTTTCGTGGTCCCAAACCACTCTCCGACTAGGGTCACATTCGGGTGTCACAACTCTCCCCACTCAAGAGATTTTCGCCCCTAAAAGCTTACCGTAAATAGGTTCGATATCGCTTCTCATTGAGTTCTCGGTCTCCCAAGTAGCTTCTTCTATCCCGTGCTTGAGCCATAACACTTTCACTAGCGGAACCCGCTTGTTTCGCAAACTCTTTCACTTCTCGTGATAGGATACGAATTGGTTCTTCCTCATAACTCATATTAGCTTGAATTTCAATTTCGATGGACTAATCACGTATGCGATGGATCGGATCTATAACGTCAAGCATCAAACGTGGAAGACATCGTGAACCTTTTTGAGTTCGGGGGCAAAATCAAACGATATGCCACCGGACCGACTCGCTCGATATCTCATATGGCCCAATGAACCTCGGCTCAACTTGCCCTTACTACGAACTCGAGTATTTTTTCCAAGGCGATACCTTGAGGAACACTTTATCACCCACCGATACTCGATATCCTTACGCTTCATATCCGCTGCATTTACTTCCGACGATCAAAGGCTATCTTCAAACTTTCACGGATTACTTTCACTTTCTGCTCGCATCCCTAATCAAATCCACCCCAAAATCTTGCTTTCACCAAGCTCACCAAAACAATGGTGTACGGCATTTACGCTCGCACAAAGCCTCGTAGGGTGCCATCTTAATACTCGATTGAAAGTCGTTGTTGTAAGCGAATTCAATCAACGGCAAATACCGCTCCCATGAACCACTAAACTCGAGGACGCAACATCTTAACATATCCTCAAGTATCTCGAATTACCCGCCGGATTGACCATCGGTTTGGGGTGGAAGGCAAGTTGAAACGTAACTTGGTACCCAAAGCTTCTTGCAACTTTTTCCAAAACCGCGAGGTAAATCTCGGATCTCTATCCGACACGATAGAAATAGGCACCCCGTAATTTCACAACTGAGAAACGTATAATTCCGCTTAATTTGTCCATTGAAAATCCAGACGACGGGGACAAAGTGGGCCGACTTAGTCAATCGATCTACCACGACCCAAACCGCATCCTTCTTACTTGGTCGACAATGGCAGTCCGATACAAAGTCCATTGTGACTCGATCCCATTTCCACTGGGTATCGTGATTGGTCAAGTAACTCAAGGCACCGATGTTCCGCTTTCACTTGTTGACATATTAAACATCTTGAAACAAAGTCTGAGATGTCTCGCTTCATACCATGCCACCAAAATCGACGCTTTCAAATCATTGTACATCTTCGCATTCTCGGGTGGATTGCCATTCGCTACAATGGGCTTCATTCTGAATTATCGAAATGAGTTCCAATTCTTTGGGACACACATTTACTTTTGAACCTCAAACAATCGTCATCGTCGATTTGAAACTCCGAGTCCTTGTTCGAACACACGCAGCCCGCTTTTGCAACCAACTCGTCATCGACTTTCTCGAGCTTCTCAATTTGGTGTGTCAATAATGGTTTGGCTTTCATTTCAGCCACTAACACACCGTCCGGATCGGATAGACAAGTGCACATTCATCGTCAGAAAGAGAATAACGATTTACGACTCAAGGCATCCGCAACTACATTCGCCTTTCCCGGTGATAGTCAATGATCAGCTCATAATCCTTTAACACTCGAGCCAACGCTTTTGTCGCAGATTTAAGTCTCATTGGGTCATCAAATACTTGAGACTTTTATGATCCGAGTATACATGGCACCTTTCACCAAATAAGTAATGTCGCCAAATCTTTAAGGCGAATACGATGGCGCCAATTCGAGATCATGAGTCGGATAATTTTTCTCATGTGGCTTTAATTGCCTCGACGATAGGCCACAACTCGACCTTCTTGCATTAATACGCAACCTAACCCAAGTAGAGAGGCGTCGCTATAGATGACAAACTCCTTGCGGGACTCGGGTTGCACTAGAATTGGGGCTTCACCAAATAAGTTTTCATTGATCGAAGCTTTTTGGCATTTCTCCGTCCATTCAACTTAACATCCTTTTGGAGTAGCCATTATCGGCGTGGCTATCGTTGAGAAGCCTTTACAAATCGTCAGTAACCCCGCAAGCCCCAAAAAGCTTCAACCTCAAGAATATTTCTGAGGCTTCCAATTTAGTATGGCTGAAATTTTATTCTGCCGACTCAATACCCGATGCAGATACCACATGACCCAAGAAGCTTACCTCTCTAACCGTAACTCACACTTGCTGAACTTAGCATATAATTGCTTGTCCCGTAAAATTTGCAAAGACTAACCGCAGTGTTCAAAGATGTTCGGTCTCATTTCTTGAATAGACCAAGATGTCATCAATGAACACGACTACTTAATCGATCCAAATATGGTCTAAAGATTCGATTCATTAAATCCATAAATACCGCAGGGCATTAGTGAGCCCAAACGGCATCACCAGAACTCATAGTGACCATATCTCGCTCAAGGCGCCTTTGGGCACGCTCAATCTCGGATTCGCAATTGATAGTAGCCCGATCTCAAATCTATTTTCGAGAACACCGAGGCTCCTTCAGCTTGATCGAACAAGTCATCAATACGCGGCAACGGATATTTGTTCTTTATCGCCGCTTTGTTGTCGACGATAGTCGATGCATAGTCGCATGGTTCCATCCTTCTTCTTCACGAACAACACCGGCGCACCCTAAGGCGAAAAACTCATGAAAGCAAAACCTCTATCCACCAATTCTTGCAACCGAAGTTTTCAACTCCTTCAATTCATTGGTGCCATACGATACGGAGCTATCGAAATTGGGGTGGTACCAGTACCAATTCGATGCCAAATTCTATTTCTAAGTGGTAAACCCGCAATTCTTGGAAAACATCCGGTATTCACAAACCACGGGCACAAATTCGGTTTCTTCTCGATTCCTTGTCATCGAAAGTACGACGCAAGGTACGCTTCGCACCCTTTTCTTACATATTTCGGCCAACATCGCTGATATTACAACCGGCAACCCCTTTAAGTCCGTGGACTCAACCCAATTATTTCATTATTCGCGCACCTCAAATCGATAGTCTTGCTCTTGCAATTTACAACCGCATCGTGCATGGTCAACCAATCCAAACCAAGAATAACATCGAACTCATCGAATGGCAAAAGCATTAAGTCCGCGGAAAACAAGAACCTCGAACACTAGGGGACTTTTCTTGCACACTTTGTTAACAAGCACGTAATGACCCAAGGGTTTGACACCGAATTACAAACTCAAGAGACTCAATGGGCAAAGTCTTACCGATGCTAAGGTTTCACATATATAAGAATGAGTAGAACCAGGTCAATCAAAGCAATTACATTTGTATTGAAAAGAGTGAAAGTACCGTAATAACATCCGGAGAGGCAAGATCCTCACAGGCGCAGTATGGCATAAGTCCTAGCAGGAGCACGAGCCTCAGATCTGATGGTAGCATCTCTAGATCCTCTCTGACCGCCACTGACATTGCCCATATTTCTAGGTGGCCTACCTCGAGCAGTGGTAGCACCCGGGTTTGCACTCTGACTTGCATTCTGTTCATGCATCCTCGGGCAATCCTTCATAAAATGGTCGGCCGATCCACACTTATAGCAGGAGCGATCACGAAACCAACAGCTCCCCGAATGCCATTTGCCACAATGTGGACACTCATTCCTCTCTCGGCGATCATTTCCGCCACCGCAATCGAGGTGACTCGTGTGGTCACAGGGTCGATCGCGTCCTCGCTCTAGAAAATCCCAAACGCCTCTAGACCGGCTCGCATCATCTCGAAATCTCTTCGATGCTTGTTGAAGAGACTTTCCGAGGACCTCTTTCGAATTCTCCTATCCCCACATCAGCTTTTTGTTTCTCCTTTCTAAGCTCTTCGCTTTACAAGCTCGCCCAACAAGTACTACTAACTCTCGATCTCGAGAATGCCAACAAACATCCTTATATCATCATTCAGCCCATCCTCGAGCGCTTGCACATAATAGCTTGGACGAAATGCATTCTCGCAGACTGCTAAGCCTCACAAACTTTCGTCAGTAGTCGGTAACGGACATAGAACCTTGCTTAAGATCAAGGAACTCCCTCCGCTTTTGGTCGATGAATCTCGATCGATATACTTTTTTCGAACTCGGTTAGAAAGAATTCCCAAGTCACTTGCTCTCTAGGCACCACAAGTCGAGTACTCCACCAATAGTAGGCGGACTCGCGTAGCAAGGAGATGGTACACTTTAAGCACTCATCGGTGTACAGGATAGCTCATCAAGCACCCTTGGATAGTGTTATCTAACCATAATTCAGCTCGCTCGCATCATCATCATCCGTAGCCTTAAATTCAAGTGGCCCCATGTTTTCAATCCTATCGATCGGGGCTTACCCGACCTTATTGGGTCACCAACGGAGGTATTGTAGGTGCGGGGTTGCATTCGCCGGGAATGGAGGTGGTGGAACAGCCGTGTTGGTTCGAATGTATTGATTAAACCATTCGCTCATCACACTATAAAAGGCTTGCTTAGCCTCGCCATTAGGATTGCTGGCCATAGGTTGAGAGTCCGCCGGCGCTGTCCCTTGCGCGGAGCAGCGCCACACTCTCCACATCATCACTATCGCCGGTTGGGATCGGATCCATTGCTATAAACAAACATGAAGTCAAATTGTCGAATTCATCACACTATCGATTCATCATTTAATGGCATGTATAGCTAGACCCCAAACACATCACGGTAGTCCTAGAATCGACTAAACCTGGCTCGATACCAATAAAATTGTAACACCCCAAACCCGAGACCATCGCCGTGTCAGTCTGAGGGTTAACAAACCAAGTTCACATGTTTTTGCCCACCAATTTGACATTTCCAGTCAGGCTGGAAAACTGCGTCACTGTCGCCTTAAAATCATATCTCGAGTTTCAAAACTCGAAACTGGTTTCGTAAATTTTCCTGAATTTAGACTCATATACATCCATGGATTTATTTCTAGGATTTTGGTCGGGCCAATTGGTACAGTTTATTAGTTAAAGTTACCCATGTTACAGGGATCGACTGCTCTGACCATCGCGCGGTATAACTTGAATATCTCTCTGCACAGGGCTTTAATGTTGGTGTCGTTTGTTTCTAATGAAACTAGACTCAAAGTGGAATCTGTACATATAAGGTATATCTCCTAATTCTTTTGGATAATTTATAGTGAATTTTTAAAGTTGCGACAGGGAACCCAGAAACCATTCTGGCCCTGTCTCACAATAGCTTTAATATCTCTTAACCTGTAACTCCTATGACCGTTTCTGTTTCTTCCATATGAAAATAGACTCATCAAGGTTCATTTACATAGCTTATTCACTATTTGATTCCATTCCTATGAATTATGGTGATTTTTCACATTCACGCCACTGCAGCTGGCAGCATCTGTTTTAAGGTAGGACTTACCTATTTGGTAGTCTCCATGATTCAACTAATTTTGCCATACATAGGTTCATATATGATCATTTTAACCATGCCAATGGCTGATCATATGACCAACATTCCCATTTCCAAACCATAGCCACATCATGACCCCAAATATATATACATACAACCCACAATAAGTCTAAGTTCATGCTCCCTTTTTCGAGCCATTTTCGCATGGCCATACAAACTTACATTACAACGATTTAACAAACAAGAGGTAGTCCTATACATGCCATCTCAAGTTCAACCAAAATTTATACCAAAATGGAGGCTTGATAGTGTGGATGACTTCGACTTCAACGATCCCAAACCGATTGCCTCGAGCTTAAATCTAGAAAACTAAGAGCCAAAGCAACGGGTAAGCATTTTTATGCTTAGTAAGTCTCAAGGAATATAATGAACTATAATTTACAGCAATACATTCACATAGCCAAATGCATCATTTCATTAATACACATTCTTACTTCATACTTCATCATTGTATAAGTTCGCAAAGCATCAATCAATTCAATAACTGAAATTCATTAGTCGATTGAGCGAATGTTGCTCAAACACGCCGACTTTCCAATGCACATATAACGTACCTTATCCTTTGGGCTGTCCGAGTGTACTAATTAAATTCATTTCAGCAACCAACACTCACCTCCAGCCCAAGATTCTTCGAATATAACCGGATATAATCACGCACAAATGCCTTCGGTCTTAGCCCGGATAGAATAACTCGCACGAATGCCTTCGGCCTTAGCCCGGATATAACCACTAGCACAATTGCCTTCGGTCTTAACCCGGATATAATTTCCAGCATAATTGTCTTCGGCTTAGCCCGGATATCATTCAATTTCTCATGCACACATACATCAATAATCATTGGACATACATATTTCATTTTCAAGTACTAAGGCTCAAACACAATTAATATCATTAGCATATTCGCCTTCGGGACTTAGCCCGTGGAATTCAAATACTCATACACACAAAATCAATAATCATACACATCCATATTTCATCTCACATAATTCAAGTAAGGTCACTTCTTGAGGACTTACCTCGGATGTTTCAACGGCTTTTTCGGCTATTCGATCACCTTTTCCTTCCCTTGTCCAATTGTGGCCCTCTTAGCTCTTGAGCTAATTCAAACAAATTCAATTTATTAAAACCTCATTGTGCTTGCTTATGGCGAATATGACAAGGATTTTAAATGGTCATATGGCCACTCTTTAGCTTGAATACACAATGGTCATGCACATTTTATACTACATCAAGCAATTCAATACAATTTATTTGAGCATCAAGGAAATGCTAAGGCCTTCAATAGGCTACCCAAGGTCGAATATTCATGTACATGTTGAGGTCAATTTTGCACTTAATACCTCACAAAACAGCATGCAATCTACTAATTTATGCTTTGCACATTGTGGCCCAAAACTTATAATATAGCATCAAGCACTTATATGTGTGTTAGGCCGAATTGTGCTTGCAATTTCACAAGCATTCTTCCACATTTTCTTCTTTAAATCAATATATTCATCACTTAGTTCATAACCAAACATAATGTGCAATCATATATATGCATATATGAGCATGGCGAATTTTCAAGGTGTCCATAGCCATCCAAAACACAAACTTTTAACTAACATGCAAGAAGCATGAATCATGCTCAAGAATGCATCATGGCCAAGTATGACAATCATGCTCCTTTTCAACTTTAATCATGATAAAACAAAGAGAAAACTCAAAATCTTACTCATGAGTAGAAAATCCATCATTGCATGCATCATCATCAAGCTTCACACTTAGCATGCAATGGCTTTATCACTATAACAACTTTGGCCAAATACCATTTCCATGGCATACCAAAGATTTGAGCCATGGCTAACATGCACATCAAGTTAGCAACCAAAACATGCATGAAACTCCCAACACAACCTCATACATACCTTAATCTTGATGCAAACTTAGCCAAATCTCCTTCTAGATCTCTTCCAAACCAAGCATGAAGCAAAAATCCTCCTTCTTCCTTAGTTTTGGCTCAAAGAAAGGATGAACAAAATTTTTTCTTTCCTTCTCTACAACTCACTAAGAATGGGGTATGCCACTCTCTCACACACATTTTTTTTCCATTCTTTTCTTACCCATGCTTATTTGTTTACTATTTCTCCCTAATGCCCAACAAAACATGTTTCATGACATGTTTGACCCATATTTCTTTGTCATGGCCGGCCATTACTTGTAGAAAGGGGGAATTTGACATGCAAGTCCATTATTTTGCATGCATGCTTTAATTAGTCATCACCTATTTCCCTATCGTACTTTCAAAGTTCACTACTAAGTCCTTTCTTATAATTTAGCACCTAATTAATAAAAATCGAGACACGAAATATTTACGCATACCAATTCCACATACAATAAGTACGGAATATAACACTTAATTATTCTTGTGACTACGTTTCGTGGTCCCGAAACCACTCTCCGACTAGGGTCACATTCGGGGTGTCACACTTTTCAACTTCAATCATGGTTAAACAAAAAGAAAACTCAACATCTTACTCAAGAGTAGACAATCCATCATTGCATGCATCATCATCAAGCTTCACACTTAGCATGCAATGGCTTTATCACCATAACAACTTTGGCCAAATGCCATTTCCATGGCATAACAAAGATTTGAGCCATGGCTAACATGCACATCAAATTAGCAACCAAAACATGCATGAAACTCCCAACACAACCTCATACATACCTTACTCTTGTTGCAAGTTTAGCCAAATTTCCTTCTAGATCTCTTCTAAACAAAGAAAATGAAGCAAAAATCCTTCCTTTTTCCTTAGTATTTTCGGCCAAAGAAGAGAAAATAGGTGAACAAAATTTTTTCTTTGCTTCTCTTTCACTCACGGCAAAAGGGGGAAGGATGAGCAAATTTTGATTTTTTTTGTTTCTCTTCCTACATGCTTAATTTTTTATCATTTATCACATCATGCATTAACAAAACATGTCATAACATGTTTTCCTTGCCCATATTCCCTTGTCATGGCCGCCACTATACCATCTTTGGGGAAATTTGACATGCAAATCCTTATTTTTTGCATGCATGCCAAACTAGTCATCACACATTTCCCCATCATACTTTCAAAGTTTACTACTAGGTCCTTTCTAGTGAAATTCACATTTATAATTCTAAATTGAAACATCAAAATGTCATACACAATTTAACACATATCATAGGCATCAAAATAAATTTTTAATTATTTTTATGCATCGGTTTTGTGGTCCCGAAACCACATTCCGACTAGGGTCAATTTTGGGTTGTCACAACTCTCCCCCACTTAAGAAATTTTCGTCCCCGAAAATCTTACCGGTAAATAGGTTTGGATATCGCTCTTTCATAGAATTCTCGGTCTCCCAAGTAGCTTCTTCTATCCCGTGCTTGAGCCATAACACTTTTACTAGCGGAACCCGCTTGTTTCGCAACTCTTTCACTTCTCGTGATAGGATACAAATCGGTTCTTCCTCATAACTCATATTAGCTTGAATTTCAATTTCTGATGGACTAATCACGTGCGATGGATCGGATCTATAGCGTCAAGCATCAAACGTGAAAGACATCGTGAACCTTTTTGAGTTCGGGGCAAAATCAAGCGATATGCCACCGACCGACTCGCTCGATATCTCATATGGCCCAATGAACCTCGGGCTCAACTTGCCCTTACTAATAACTCGAGTATCTTTTTCCAAGGCGATACCTTGAGAAACACTTTATCACCCACCGATACTCGATATCCTTACGCTTCAGATCCGCTGCGACTTCGACGATCGGAGGCTATCTTCGACTTTCACGGATTACTTTCACTTTCGCTCAAAGATCCCTAATCAAATCCACCTCGAAAATCTTGCTTTCACCGAGCTCACCAAAACAATGGTGTACGGCATTTACGACCGCATAAGGCCTCGTAAGGTGCCATCTTAATACTTGATTGAAAGCTATTGTTGTAAGCGAATTCAATCAACGGCAAATACCGCTCCCATGAACCACTAAACTCGAGGACGCAACATCTTAACATATCCTCAAGTATCCGAATTATCCGCTTCGGATTGACCATCGGTTTGGGGTGAAAGGCGGTGCTGAAATGCAACTTGGTACCCAAAGCTTCTTGCAACTTTTTCCAAAATCGTGAGGTAAATCTCGAATCTCTATCCGACACGATGGAAATAGGCACCGTGTAATCTCACAACTGAGAACGTACAATTCGCTAATTTGTCCATTGAAAATCCGTGCGACGGGGACAAAGTGAGCCGACTTAGTCAATCTATCAACCACGACCCAAACCGCATCCTTCTTACTTGTCGACAATGGCAAATCCGGATACAAAGTCTATTGTGACTCGATCCCATTTCCACTCGGGTATCGTGATTGGTCAAGTAATCTCAAGGCACCGATGTTCCGCTTTCACTTGTTGACATATTAAACATCTCAAACAAAGTCGGAGATGTCTCGCTTCATACCATGCCACCAAAACCGACGCTTTCAAATCATTGTACATCTTCGACTCCCGGGTGGATTGCCATTCGGCTACAATGGGCTTCATTCGAATTATCGAAAAGAGTTCAATTCGTTGGAACACACAGATTTACTTTTGAACCTCAAACAATCGTCATCGTCGATTTGAAATTCCGAGTCCTTGTTCGAACACACTCAAATTTCGCTTTGCAGTACCAACTCGTCGTCGACTTTTCGAGCTTCTTGAATTTGATGTATCAATAGTGGTTTGGCTTTCAATTCAGCTACTAACACACTATCGGATTGGACGACAAGTGCACGCTCATCGTCAGAAGCGAATAATGATTTACGACTCAAGGCATCCGCAACCACATTCGCCTTTCCCGTGTGATAGTCAATGATCACTCATAATCCTTTAACACTCGAGCCAACGCCTTTGTCACAGATTTAAGTCTCTTTGGGTCATCGATATTTGAGACTTTTGTGATCCGAGTATACATGGCACCTTTCACCAAATAAGTAATGTCGCCAAATCTTTAAGGCGAATACGATGGCGCCAATTCGAGATCATGAGTCGGATAATTTTTCTCATGTGGCTTTAATTGCCTCGACGATAGGCCACAACTCGACCTTCTTGCATTAATACGCAACCTAACCCGAGTAGAGAGGCGTCGCTATAGATGACAAACTCCTTGCTTGGACTCGGGTTGCACCGAAATGGGGCTTCACCAAATAAGTTTTCATTGATCGAAACTTTTTGGCATTTCTCCGTCCATTCAACTTAACATCCTTTTGGAGTAGCCATCATCGGCGTGGCTATCGTTGAGAAGCCTTTACAAATCGTCAAGAATAACCAAGAAGCCCCAAAAGCTCCGACCTCGGAATATTTCTGAGGCTTCCAATTAAGTATGGCTGAAATTTTATTCGGCCGACTCGAATACCCGATGCAGATACCACATGACCCAAGAAGCTAACCTCTCTAACCGTAACTCACACTTGTGAACTTAGCATATAATTGCTTATCCCGTAAAATTTGCAAAGACTAACCGCAGTGTTCAAAGATGTTCGGTCTCATTTCTTGAATAGACCAAGATGTCATCAATGAACACGACTACTTAATCGATCCAAATATGGTCTAAAGATCCGATTCATTAAATCCATAAATACCGCGAGGGCATTAGTGAGCCCAAACGGCATCACTAGGAACTCATAGTGACCATATCTCGCTCAAGGCGCCTTGGGTACGTCCGAATCTCGGATTCGCAATTGATAATAGCCCGATCTCAAATCTATTTTCGAGAACACCGAGGCTCCTTCAGCTTGATCGAACAAGTCATCAATACGTGGCAACGGATATTTGTTCTTTATCGTTGCTTTATTGTCGACGATAGTCGATGCACGTACCGCATGGTTCCATCCTTCTTCTTCACGAACAATACTGGCGCACCCTAAGGCGAAAAACTCGGCGAGCAAAACCTCTATCCACCAATTCTTGCATCCGAGCTTTCAACTCCTTTAATTCCGTTGGTTCCATACGATACGGAGCTATCGAATTGGAGTGGTACCAGTACCAATTCGATGCCAAATTCTATTTCCGAACAGTGGTAAACCCGCAATTCTTCGGGAAAACATCCGGTATTCACAAACCACGGCACAGATTCGGGTTTCTTTTCGATTCCTTGTCATCGAAAGCACGACGCAAGGTACGCTTCACCTTTTCTTACATATTTCGGGCCAACATCGCGATATTACAAATGGCAACCCTTTAAGTCCGTAGACTCAACCCAATTATTTCATTATTCGCACCTCAAATCGATAGTCTTGCTCTTGCAATTTACAACCGCATCGTGCATGGTCAACCAATCCAAACCAAGAATAACGTCGAACTCATCGAACGGCAAAAGCATCAAGTCCGCCGGAAAACAAGAACCTCGAACACTAGGGGACTTTTCTTGCACACTTTGTTGACAAGCACGTAATAACCCAAGGGTTTGACACCGATTACAAACTCAGAGACTCAATAGGCAAAGTCTTATCGGATGCTAAGGTTTCACATATATATGAATGAGTAGAACCAGGTCAATCAAAGCAATCACATTTGTATTGAAAAGAGTGAAAGTACCGGTAATGACATCCGAGAGGCAGATCCTCACGCATGCCAGATGGCATAAGTCCTTGCAGAGCACGAGCCTCGGATCCGATGGTAGCATCTCTAGATCCTCTCTGACCGCCACTGACATTGCCCATATTTCTAGGTGGCCTACCTCGAGCAGTGGTAGCACCCGGGTTTCCACTCTGACTCACATTCTGTTCAAGCATCCTCAGGCAATCCTTCATAAAGTGGTCGGCCGATCCACACTTATAGCAGGAGCGATCACGAAACCAACAGCTCCCCGAATGCCATTTGCCACAATGTGGACACTCCGCCTCTCTCTACGATCATTTCCACCACTAGCGATCAAGTGACTCGTGTGTCACAGGGGTCGATCGCGTCCTCGCCTAGAAAAGCCCAAACGCCTCTAGACCGGCTCGATCATCTCGAAATCTCTTCGATGCTTGTTGAAGAGACTTTCCGAGGACCTCTTTCGAATTCTCCGCCTCCCACATCGCTTTTTGTTTCTCCTTTCTAAGCTCTTCGCTTTTACAAGCTCGCTCAACAAGTACTACGAACTCTCGATCTCGAGGATGCCAACAAACATCCTTATATCATCATTCAGCCCATCCTCGGCGTTTACATAATAGCTTCTTGACGAAATGCATTCTCGCTGCATCGCTAAGCCTCACAAATTTTCGTTCGTAGAGTCGATGAATCGACATCGAACCTTGCTTAAGATCAAGGAATTCCTCCGCTTTTGGTCGATGAATCTCGATCGATATACTTTTTTAACTCGGTTTGAAAGAATTCCCAAGTCACTTGCTCTCTAGGCACCACGTAAGTCGAGTACTCCACCAATAGTAGGCGGACTCGCGTAGCAAGGAGATGGTACACTTTAAGCACTCATCGGTGTACAGGATAGCTCATCAAGCACCCGAATAGTGTTATCTAACCAAAATTCAGCTCGCTTCGGCATCATCATCATCCGTAGCCTTAAATTCAAGTGGCCCCATGTTTTTGAATCCTATCGATCGGGGCTTACTTGACCTTATTTGGTCAGTCACCGGAGGTATTGTAGGTGCGGGGTTGCATTTTTCGGGAATGGAGGTTGTGGAACAAAGTGTTGGTTCGAATGTATTGATTAAACCATTCGCTCATCACACTATAAAAGGCTTGCCTAGCCTCGCATTAGGATTGCTGGCCATAGGTTGAGAGTCCGCCGGCGCTGTCCCTTGCGCGGAGCTGGCGCCACACTCTCCACATCATCAGCTATCGCTCGGTTGGGATCGGGATCCATTGCTATAAACAAACACAAAGTCAAATTGTCGAAATCACCACACTATCGATTCATCATTTAATGGCATGTATAGCTAGACCCCAAACACATCACGGTAGTCCTAGAATCGACTAAACCGTGGCTCTAATACCAATAAAATTGTAACACCCGAACCCGAGACCATCGCCGTGTTTCGGACACGAGGGTTAACAAGCCAAGTTCACTTGTTTTGCCCATCCATTTGACATTTCCAGTCAGGCTGGAAAACTGCATCACTGTCGCCTTAAAATCATATCTCGAGTTTCAAAACTCGAAACTGGTTTCGTAAATTTTCCTGAATTTAGACTCATATATCCATCCATGGATTTATTTATAGAATTTTTGGTCGGGCCAATTGGTACAGTTTATTAGTTAAAGTCACCCATGTTACAGGGATCGACTGCTCTGACCTTTGCGTGGTATAACTTGAATATCTATCTGTACAGGACTTTAATGCTGGTTTCGTTTGTTTCTAATGAAACTAGACTCAAATTGGAATCTGTACATATAAGGTATGTCTCCTAATTCTTTTTGGATAATTTATAGTAAATTTTTAAAGTTACGACAGGGAACCCAGAAACCATTCTCGCCCTGTCTCACAATAGCTTTAATATCTCTTAACATGTAACTCCTATGACCATCTCGTTTCTTCCATATGAAAATAGACTCATCAAGGTTCATTTACATAGCTTTTTCACTATTTAATTCCATTCCTACGAATTTTGGTGATTTTTCACATTCACGTCCCTGCAGCTGGCAGCATCTATTTTTAAGGTAGGTCTTACCTATTTGGTAGTCTCCATGAACCAACTAGTCTTGCCATACATAGGTTCATATATGATCATTTTAACCATGCCAATGGCTGATCATATGACCAACATTCCCATTTCCAAGCCATAGCCACATCATGACACCAAATATATACATACAAACCACAATTTGTCTAAGTCGATACTTCACTTTTACGAGCCATTTTCGCATGGCCGTATATATATACATCACAACATATTCAACCAACAAGGGTAGTCCTATACATGCCATCTCAAGTTCAACCAAAATTTATACCAAAATGGAGGCTTGATAGTGTGGATGACTTCGACTTCAACGATCCCAAATCCGATTGCTTCGAGCTAAATCTAGAAAACCGAGAGCCAAAGCAACGGGTAAGCATTTTATGCTTAGTAAGTCTCAAGGAATATAATCAACTCTAATTACAGCAATACATTCACATAGCCAAATGCATCATTTCATTAATACACATTCTTACTTCACACTTCATCATTATATAATTTCACAAAGTATCAATCAATTCAATAACTGAAATTCATTAGTCGATTGAGCGAATGTTGCTCGGACGTGTCGACTTTCCAATGCACATATAAACGCACCTCATTCTTTGGGCTTTTCGAGTGTACTCATTGAATTTATTACAGCAACCAACACTCACCTCCAGCCCAAGATTCTTCGAATATAACCGGATATAACCATGTGCACAAATGCCTTCGGGTCTTAGCCCGGATAGAATGTCTCGCACGAATGCCTTCGGGTCTTAGCCCAGATGTAGCCACTAGCACAATTGCCTTCGGGTCTTAACCCGGATATAACTTCCAGCATAATTGTCTTCGGATTTAGCCCGGATATCATTCAATTTCCCATGAACACATACATCAATTATCATTGGACATACATATTTCATTTTCATTATTAAGGCTCAAACGCAATTATAGTCACAAGCATATTCGCCTTGGGACTTAGCCCGTAGAATTCAAATACTCATGCACACATAATCAATAATCAATACACATCCATACTTTATTTCACATAATTCAAGTAGGGTCACTTCTTGAGGACTTACCTCGGATGTTTTCGAACGGCTTTTTCGCTATTCGATCACTTTCTCCTTCCCTTGTCCAATTGTGGCCCTCTAAGCTCTTGAGCTAATTCAAACAAATTCAATTTATTAAAACCTCATTGTGCTAGCTTATGGCCGAATATGACAAGGAGTTTAAATGGTCATATGGCCACCCTTTAGCTTGAATACACAATGGTCATGCACATTTTATACTACATCAAGCAATTCAATACAATTTATTCGAGCATCAAGGAAATGCTAAGGCCTTCAATAGGCTACCCAAGGCCAATATTCATGTACATGTTGAGGTCAATTTTGCACTTAATACCTCACAAAACAGCATGCATTTTACTAGTTAATGCTTTGCACATTGTGGCCCAAAACTTATAATATAGCATCAAGCACTTATATGTGTGTTAGGTCAATTGTGCTTGCAATTTCACAAGCATTCTTCCACATCTTCTTCTTTAAACCAATATATTCATCACTTAGTTCATAACCAAAACTTCATGTGCAAACATATATATACATATATGAGCATGGTCAATTTCAAGGTGTCCATAGCCATCCAAAACACAAATTTTAACTAACATGCAAGAAGCATGAACCATGCTCATGAATGCATCATGGCCGAATATGACAATCATGCCCCTTTTCAACTTCAATCATGGTTAAACAAAAAGAAAACTCAACATCTTACTCAAGAGTAGACAATCCATCATTGCATGCATCATCATCAAGCTTCACACTTAGCATGCAATGGCTTTATCACCATAACAACTTTGGCCAAATGCCATTTCCATGGCATAACAAAGATTTGAGCCATGGCTAACATGCACATCAAATTAGCAACCAAAACATGCATGAAACTCCCAACACAACCTCATACATACCTTACTCTTGTTGCAAGTTTAGCCAAATTTCCTTCTAGATCTCTTCTAAACAAAGAAAATGAAGCAAAAATCCTTCCTTTTCCTTAGTATTTTCGCCAAAGAAGAGAAAATAGGTGAACAAAATTTTTTCTTTGCTTCTCTTTCACTCACGGCAAAAGGGGGAAGGATGAGCAAATTTTTGATATTTTTTTTGTTTCTCTTCCTACATGCTTAATTTTTTTATCATTTATCACATCATGCATTAACAAAACATGTCATAACATGTTTTCCTTGCCCATATTCCCTTGTCATGGCCGGCCACTATACCATCTTTGGGGAAATTTGACATGCAAATCCCTTATTTTTTTGCATGCATGCCAAACTAGTCATCACACATTTCCCCATCATACTTTCAAAGTTTACTACTAGGTCCTTTCTAGTGAAATTCACATTTATAATTCTAAATTGAAACATCAAAATGTCATACACAATTTAACACATATCATAGGCATCAAAATAAATTTTTAATTATTTTTATGCCTCGGTTTTGTGGTCCCGAAACCACATTCCGACTAGGGTCAATTTTGGGCTGTCACAGCTATCATCGAGAAACCTTTCACAAACCGTCGGTAGTAACCGGCAAGTCCCAAAAGCTCCGAACCTCAAGAATATTTCTGAGGCTTCTAGTTAAGTATGGCTGAAATTTTGCTCGGTCGACTCGAATACCCGATGCAGATACCACATGACCCAAGAAGCTAACCTCTCTAACCGTAAGTCACACTTGTCAACTTAGCATATAACCGCTTATCCCGTAAAATTTGCAACACTAATCTCGTGTGCTCCACATGTTCGGTCTCATCTCTTGAATAGACCAAGATGTCGCCAATGAACACAACTACGAACCGATCCAAATATGGTCTCAAGATCCGATTCATCAAATCCATAAATACCGCAGGGCATTAGTGAGCCCAAACGGCATCACCAAGAACTCGAGTGACCATATCTCGCTCAAGGCGCTTTGGGTATGTCCGATCTCGATTCAAGAATCGATAATAGCCCGATCTCAAATCTATTTTTGAGAACACCGAGGTTCCTTCAGCTTGATTGAACAAATCATCGATACGCTGTAACGGATATTTGTTCTTTATTGTCACTTTATTGTCGACGATAGTCGATGCACAACCTCATGGTTCCGCCCTTCTTTTCACAAACAACACAGTGCACCCCAAGGTGAAAAACTTGGTCGAGCGAAACATCTATCCGTCAACTCTTGCAACTGAGCTTTCAACTCCTTGAACTCGGTTGGTGCCATACGATACGGAGCTATCAAAATTGGCGTAGTCCCAGGTACAAGCTCAATACCAAACTCTACTTCCCGAACAGGTGGTAAACCCGGTAATTCTTCGGGAAAAACATCCGGGTATTCACAAACCACCGGCACAGATTCGGGTTTCTTTTCTAACTCTTTGTCATCAAGTACATACGCAAGGTATGCTTCGCACCCCTTTCTTACATATTTCTGAGTCAACATTGATGATATTATAGCTGGCAACCCCTTTAAGTCCGTAGACTCAACTCGGATTATCTCGTTATTTGCACACCTTAAATCAATGGTTTTTCCTTTGCAACTCACCATCACATATATACGGTCAACCACCCATACCAAGAATAACATCAAATTCATCAAATGGTAAAAGCATCAAATCGGCCGAAAACAGATTCTCGGATCATTAGAGGGCATCTATTACACACCTTGTCAACAAGCGCATATTGACCCAAGGGATTTGACACTCGAATTACCAATTCAGTAGACTCAACAGGTAGAGTCTTACTGGATGCTAAGGTTTCACATACATATGAATGAGTAGGGCCAGGGTCAATCAACGCAATCACACTAGTATCAAAGAGAGTGAAAGTACCAAAGATAACATCGGGAGGATGCCTCCTCTCGTGCGCTGAATGGCGATGCTCTAGCAGAGTACGGGTCTCGGACCGAACAGCCAGATCGAGGCCCCTCTCTGACTACCTCCCTACCTCCCGAAATTCTCGGTGGTCTACCTCTAGTCGTCATTCCACTAGGTCTTGCACCTTGCATCCTATTCTTCTCATCAAACTCCGTGCAATCTCTAATGAAGTGGTGCTTCAACCACATCCGTAATAGCCCTGCTGGTAGACTTACCCCAACATTCACCTATGTGTCTTCTCCCACATTGGGGGCATTGTGTTTCTCTTGACGGTTATTGCCCACACTAGCTATCAAGTAGTTCGAGTCCGTCGATGGTCGTGTTTCTAATGGAAATTCCCAGCATCATCCTCAATTTATTAGTGTCCTCCCGAACTTCTTTACAGCCGAGAACGGAGCTTTACCCGTCGATCTTTTGCGATAGTCTCTAGCTTCAAATTCAGCCTTCTTCTTCTCCTTTCCAAGTTCCTCCGCCTTGCGCCTCGCTCAACTAGTGTTACTAATTCTTTTATCTCCAAAATACCCACTAGTAGCTTTAAATCTTCATTCAATCCTTCTTCAAATCTCTTGCACATAGCAACCTCATCACACACACTCCGGGCATACCGATCGAGTCTTACGAACTCATGTTCAGATTCAGACATCACATACGGCCTTGCTTGAGTTCCAAGAATTCCTTACGCTTTTGATCGATGAATCGTTGACTAATATATTTCTTTCAAATTCTATTTGAAAGAAATCCCAAGTAACTCGCTCGTTTGGGACTATGGAAATCAAAGTCCTCCACCAATAGTAAGTCGAGTCTCGCAACAAGGATATAGCACACTTTAGACATTCATCGGTGTGCATGATACCATCAAACACCGAATGGTGTTATCAAGCCGTAACTCGGCCCTTTCGGCATCATCAAGAATTATGGCCTTGAACTCCTCAGCCCCACGCTTCCTAATCAAGTCTACAGTGGCTTACTCAAATTTCACAGGATCAAGAATCGATGGCATTACGGGCTCTTGGGGTGGATTATTCAAATTCAGAATTCTTGGACAGCCGGATTGGTTCGGGCATATTATGCGACCCATTCATTCATCATGGTAAAGAAGGCTTGTTTAGCCCCTCACCTTGATTATTCACAGATGACCGAGGTTCAACAGTGCGTCCCTTGCGCAGAGAGTAGCCGCTACACTTTCAACGCCATCCGCCAAGGTTCTCTCTACACCGGATCCATTTACTAATCAAAACAAAAATTTTAACCGTCAAGTCATCACACATTTAAACATTAACATTAAGGCATGTATAGCTAGACTCATACGTGCTATGGTAGTCCTAGAACCGACTAAACCATAGCTCGATACCAATAAATTGTAACACCCAGCACTGAGTCCGCTACCGAGTCGAATACAAGGTGCACACAGACTTAACTTAATTATTTTCACAGTCCATAAAAAAAAAATTTCAGACAAGCTGGTTACTACATCACTGTCGCCTTAAAAATCATATCTGGAGTTTCAAAACTCGAAAATCAGTTTTGTAATTTTTCCCTGAAACTAGACTCATATGTCCATCTACATATTTCTTTCTAGAATTTTTGGTCGAGCCAATTAGTAAAGTTTATTAGTTAAAGTCTCCCATGTTACAGAGGTCGGCTACACTGACCTTCGTGCGTTAAAACTTGAATATCTCCCTGTGCAGGGCTTCAATACTGATTCCATTTATTTCTATAGAAACTAGACTCAAAGAGGAATCTATACATATATGGTATGACTCCTAATTATCTCTGTTTAATTTATAATGAATTTACAAAGTCGGAACAGGGAATCCAGGAACTGTTCTGGCCCTGTTTCACGAATACTTAAATATCTCTCAATATAAAACTCATATGACCGTTTCGTTTCTTCCATATGAAAGTAGATTCATCAAGGCTCATTTACATAATTTATTCACTATTTAATTCCACTCCTACTATTTTTAGCGATTTTTCACATCCACACCACTGCTGCTGTCAGCATCTATTACTAAAACAAACTATGCCTATTTCATGACTTTTCCTTGATTTAACTAATAATTCATCATGCATGTCCCAAATTATAACCATGATTTGTGTCCAAACATCACAAAACCAATTCCAACCGAACATTTACGCCATTTTCGCATGGCTAAAAGTTTACATCCCAAATTTTAACAAAGCATAACAGCCTATACATGCCGAAATGTACTCCAAGACCAACTCCGAAGAAAATACCAAAAGTTGTTAGCCGGTGTGATGACTTCGATGACGGTCCCGAATACGCAAAAAGTCGAGTCCAAGAAACCTAAAATAGGTGACAAGCAAACACCGAATGAGTATATAACTCAGTAAGTCATAAGCAATGTACTACCAACCATTAATAACATTATCGCAAGAGGAAACAAAATGGAACGAGGCTAATTACTCCATTCAAACCGAACTATACCATAGTTCCTTAGACCTTTCGATTTAATCTCATACCAAGTTACACATTCACATTCCATAAACTAATCAATAGGATATTTGAAGCATTTTTATACACCATTTTGTTTTCGTTACAATCATATATCTACATGACCTTTCACTTATTCCACGATAATTCTTATGTACGTGACTTCAATTTAAATTGTCACATAGGTTCGAAACTTACCAAGCTCAACTCCAAATATAAACATAGCACCTATTAGCCATGAACTCAAGGTACTTACCCGATCCGCTGTCCGTGATCGACTCAATAATGTCGCACACTCAGTGTCAATAGTGATTCAAAAGCATATAGTGAGTCCGCACACTTAGTGCTATATAATCAACTCGCAAACTTAGTGCTATATGATCAAACTAGTACACTTAGTGCTGTACAAATTTTAAACCCGCACACTTAGTGCCATTCTCATGATCACAAATGTTTATACCCGCACACTTAGTGCCGAAATCAACAACTCAATACATCTCACCTCTTTTCTTTTCATTCAATACTTTCATCACCACATACATACATGTATATAAATTTATCATTCCTTTCGGCATAATTACATAGACATTATGTCTATTTAAATCAATACAAAATATATGCTTAGTGACCTACCTTGTGTGGTGTAAAATAATTCCAAGTCGGCTACTCGATGACCTTCGATTTCCCTTGTTGGACGCCTCCTTTAGGATCTTGAGCTTAAACAAATAAATTAACTCATTCAACCGCTTTGCTACACATATTGATATTCACAATTTAATGATTTTATGACATACGAACGGCATGGTAAAATTTTTATCTTGCTACCTCATGCTCTTAGCTATTCTGCTCATAACCATATGCTATAGCCCTACTATCAATAATCCAATCACACATGCATATATATATATATATGGTCGAATGTACAAAGCATAGACTCATCATCACCTATGCTCTTAATGTGATGGCGAATATGCATACATGTATATACACTATTAATCAATCACTAACATTGCACTTCACCTTAATAGCTAGCTTAGCAAACCTCGATTTAACACATAGTTGTTCATAACACAACTTAAGCATACTCTCCATTCCATCAATTCCAAAACTTAATGTCTTACTCAAAATGCTAAAAAGAAAATCCAAGAGTCATCAATCCACCATCACATGTATCATTAACAAGCTTCATATTTAGCATGCAATGACATTAACACAAAATCTACCTTGGCCGAATATCATCCCTATGATATAGCAAAGTTTTGAACCATGGACTAATTAGAACTCAAGCTAGCAACTAAGAACATGCATGAATCTCAAGGCACAACCTCAAACATACCTTAATCTAGACACAAGTATGGCCAAACCTCCTCCTAATCCTCTTCCAAACCAAGCATGAAGAAGAACCCTCCTTCTTCCTTAGAATTTCAGCTCAAAGAAATGAAAAAAGGATGAACAACAAATTTTTTCTCTCTTTTCTTCAACTCACGGCAAAGGGGGGACACTCACCATTCTCTTTTTTTTTTGTTCCTTTCATTATTAAATTCCCATGCTCATTATTTTATTTTTTCTTACATACACCATTGTCCCAACATGTTTTATGACATGTTTTACCCATAATCCCTTGTCATGGCTGGCCACTAGCTATTAGGGGGAAATTTGACATGCAAGTCCCCCCTTTTGATTACATGCACTATTAGGTCCTTATAGATTAGCCTATCACATTTCAAAAGTGTCACACAAGTCCTAATAACTGAATTCACATGCAATCGACTAAATCGAAGCTTGAAATTTTCACACATTCATAAATACATATTCTAGACAATAAATATTACGTTCAAACATTTCGGTGACTCGGTTTAGCGGTCCTGAAACCACTTCCCAACTAGGGTCAATTTTGGGCTGTCACAGTATTAGATCTGAATACACTTGATTTGTGGTTTTTAACCTGTTGACAAATCAACATCTGAACACAAAATCAGAATTATCGGGTTTCATACCCGTACCCTAGAACATTTATTTCATATAACTGTACATTTTATTACTCTCAGATGAACAAACAAGCAACTACTGAGCCTCATACAAAAAACTTCTGAGATTCGAAATCAAAAGTCATTTCACACTGTACTCGTTTAGCTTGCAATTAACTAACACTTTTCTGAGCTTTTCAAATTCGCAAAGAAAACATCACTTTAGCTTTTTATTTAGCTAACAACAAACCATCATCAAATAAGATCAATCGAGTAACCACTCACACAAAATAAGCAAAGATCTTTCCATTCAGCATCTGTAACTATATCTGTTTTCTTAGAGATTAATCGATAACTACTCAGAATCTTTCAATATTTCAAATTATTAACACTATTTCCCACTTTATTAATATGCAAAAAAACCATTCAAACTTTCACAAATGTGATAACTTTATCAATGAGAACGCTTTAACTCGTAATAACATCATTCAGTTAGAATAATCTAATAGGCATATCTCTGTATCATAATTTCTAGAATATAATTTCTTCATTTAGACTATCCGTCTAAATATATACTCGTGAATGTACCGAATTTATTCCCTTAATCAAAGACATGTTTAAATACATATATCTCAAATCACATCTCAACAAATCGGTTCACTCTAATAAAACAACTGAGTTGATTTCAACTATGGAATAATATCACATCAAAATACTCTTTATTCATGCTGAGTAAACAGCTCAAACACAAAATCTTTCAAAATTCTTTTAATATGCTAATCAAAGATCTCGCAAGCATATTGACTCAAGGAAACCGAATATCCAATTTAACTCATTAACTTTAATTAGACTTACCTGAGGGAAAAGATCCACTATACAATTTAAGATTGAGTTCCTAACCTTTATATCTTTTCCGATGACAATTCCTTACATGAAAATCAAATAAACCCAAATACCCGACTCACCACATTTCTAATATCGATTCCAAAAATATAATCATGATAAATATAGCCATCACAGACTAAAAAATATACTTTAAAAATAAGCCATGATTGATAATTCACAAAATAAGAGTGATAAGAAAATCGAGGTAAAGAAACCCAAGTTACAATACCATACCGGAAGTCCGAGAACATAACTCATAAGAAAATAATAATAAAGATCCAGATGATTTTCTCAGAGAAACCAGAAAAAAAAACAATACTTATCTATTCTGGAATTCCATTGTAATAGAAATATCATATTTTCTAAATATACGCATAAGACAAACATCGTTCAGTAGAAACAGAAGAATAGCCTCACATAAATTTTTAACATCATCCTTATTCCAACTTAATAAAATATAATTTCGAATAGAATAAAGAAATATCGATCATAAACTAACTAGTCCAACAGTGCTTTCATCTAATATCATAGTTAGCTAATGTTCTCACACAATAATAATTTCATCAGAAAGAGAAAAATCATATAAATCCCTGGGAACAATTGAATATATGGAACATCCAGAAGAAGACATAATAATGTATTCAATCATAATTGTTATACATAGACATCTTTACAACTCAAACATCATTCCTCTGACTAATTCTGTTATCATGAACACCATAATATTTCAATCGTTAACGAAAACCATTTCAAAAGAAATTTTAGTAAGCATATCTCTAGACTTCATACCGATTGAGTCGAATAACAGAAACTAATTTTCTACTTTAACCATGACATTACATAATCTGTACAATCTTTAAAACAATCTGATACTTCTTCTAAAACTGAGTTCATTTGTTAAATTGTACTCAACTCTGTCTGCATTATTAATTATTCCACCATTGAACTATTTATTCTCATACTTGTGAACTTATTCAACATAATTCTCGTAAATTTTTCATCATAAATCAACACTGGTAAGGGGGAGTTGTAAAGCCTCTCACTTGACTCTCATAGATACACACATATGAGTTAGCATTTCATCATTAACATAATATCATAATCACATAATTCGCTCCAAGCAAATTCATATACTTATTTATTTTACAACTATTTTCTGCCATCCATAATTTCAAATAGTGAATTTACTTAATTGAACTTAATGTTAGTGTCTAATTAAATTTCAACATTTAACTTCAATTTTACTTACCAGCATTTGTCAAATTAGAGAGCGTCTTAAGGGTCTAAGTATGTCGTTTACTTAATGTCATAGTCCAAATATGGTCTTACACGAAGTCTCACATCGATGCCATGTCCCAGACATGGTCTAATACAAAATCACATATCAATGCCGCATCCCAGACACGGTCTTACACAAAATCTCATACCGAAACCATATCCCAGATATGATGTACATGTAATCTCATATCGATGTTGATGCAATATCCCAGATATGGTCTCACACGGGATCTCATATCGATGCAATGTCCCAGACATGGTCTTACACGTATCACAATGCCATAGCCCAGCTATGGTCTTACACGCTATTACGATGCCATAGCCCAGCTATGGTCTTACACGTACTCACATGTATTGCCATGGTCCAACAATGGTCTTATCCGTCAATTCATCATCGAACGATCGTACTCATTTCCTGCATTCTATTCAATTTGATTTTTAAACTTAATTTCATATTATTTATGATTTCATATCAAAACCATAAAACATAACATTATAATACCTTTAATTTAGCAATTTAAACATAAGTGTCAACCATATGAACTTACTGATTATACATTATTCGATAAGTGAATATTAACACACATTTCGTCAACTTGAGTAAATTAGCTTATCATATTCACTTAATCAGATAGGTTGGGCACATAACATCATACAAATACCAACACACATGGATAAGCTTATCATAACATAAACTTTCATTTCATTCCACATTTCCACATTTCTTAACTTATAGTTATCTAATCTCATATATTAACACATACATATCATGAACTTCTATTCATATCTTTCTAAATTTTGACACATCATAGACATATTTCAATCATCTCAATATCATTTTTAGCATTATCAAAAAATAGCTCAGTTGGAAGTCATCTTTGTCTTAACAAAACAATTTTGTTAGAGCCGGGAGATATCACACTATCACGAGTAATAATATGGCATGTATAGCTAGACTCACATACGCTAGGTTAGTCTGAGAATTGACTAAACAATAGCTCTGATACCACTAAATGTAACACCCCTTACCCATGTCTGAGGCCGGGACAAGATACGAGATATTACCGGACTTAAACATACATAATCACATAAAATCGAGCCATAAAATTTCATTCAAATCAAAAACATTCATACATATCTATAACGTCCCTTAAACGGGCTTACGTGGCCCTAAACACGTGTCGGAGATGATTCGGGATTAAACCGGAAACTTTGAAAACTTTTGGGAAAACTTAGAAAATTTCATCATGAAACGGGTCACACGCCCATGTGGGTAGGCCGTGTGGTCACACACGCCCGTATGGCTCAGGACATGCCCATGTCCTCAGCCCGTGTAACTCTTTGTTTACGACGTCAGCAACAAAATAGAGTCACACGGCCAAGTCGCACGCCTAGGTGCTAGACCGTGCCCTCTACAAGGCTGAGACACACAGCCGTGCCTCTTCCTGTGTTGCCAAGAAAGTGGCTATTTACCAAGCCATTTGGCACCCTCATTTGCACATACTTAAACATAATTTTAATAACACTTTTCATGGTATAATTGAGCATTTAAACATCATCAAGCAAGTCATGATCATGGTGATTTCATATCAATTTATTCATGCATAAGGTACCATACTTTGCCTAGTTTAAACTTATCAAATTTTCATGCCATGACTATCGTTAACCCATTCTCTTATTTCATGCTTATGCCAATTATGTCATCAACCAACTATCAAACACCTAAACCATATCCACATACCCATCCATATTAAACAACATTATCACACCACATGACCTTTGGCACATGCTAGTACATATAATTAGACATTACAATCCAAATAGTCAATATAAGCCACATCTCATGGTTATATATACAAAATGAATCAACATATCATCATAAGCCAATACATTTGGCCAAATCAAATGACACATACACAATTGACTAAGCCCCTATACATGCCATAAACCCTAGTGCTTGAATACTTATACCCCAAATGGTAGCTTGATGGTGTGATTGAATCTCCAGCGATCTCCAACCCGAGCTAGCTGAATAAACCTATAAGAGATGGGAAAAGAAGGGGAGTAAGCAATATAGCTTAGTAAGTCCATCTGAAAATAATAAGCAACTTATTAACATGCTTTTCCCAAATTCTAACAACATGTTTTCAAGGTAGCACAATCATAATTTCACATAATTCAGTCAAGCTGTCTACTCGAGTAATGGTCACTAAATTATTTATAACTTGAGCTACAGATTTCTAAATTATGATCTGTTAATTTTTCTTAAGATTATACTCATATATATTTCTACCAAAAAAATTTTAGAATTTATGGATTAGCTAATAAGTACATTTTATTCTTCAAAGTTACCCCTATTCTATTTTTTGAAAGCTTCGACCTTTCTTTACTAAAAATTTATTATCTCTCATAAGGGATTCAGATGATGTTTCCATTTGTTTCTTTTGAAAATAGACTCATTAAGTATTTTAATCATATAAATTATAACCCACAATTATTTTTGTACATTTTTTAATGATTTTCCCAAATCAGAACAGGGGATTCCAAAATCATTCTGACTCTGTCTTACAAAAATTAAAATATCTCATAATATAAAATTCTTTTGCTTACACCATTTCCTTTATAAGAAAATAGACTCAATATGATTTAATTTCATATCTTATTCAACCACTAATTCGATTTACACCATTTTTAGTGAATTTTCCAAGTCAGACTACTGTTGTCCAAAGTTGTTTTAGTGTAAATAATGATAACTAAGTTAATAACGCCTTTACAAATCATTTCAACCATCATGGTATAAATACATATTTATACAACATAAGCATGGATCCATAATCGGTCATTACAAAATCATTTTCATAGGCATGACTTACTTATTTACTTCGTTACAAAGATGCATCATAAACCGAAATCATTTCTCATGAATTTTGCATACATACCTGTACCGATCCTTACCATTTCATACATACACGTAATGTCGTTGCATCTTCGATGTCTCGCATACTAAGTTTCATACTCAATATCTCGCATACCAAGTGCCATTCTCAATATTTCACACACTAAGTGCCATATATATATATATATATATATATATATATAGCCGAAGCTATCTCAAATCTCACACCAAGTGTAACACCCCGAACCCGTGACCGTCGCCAGTGTCGGACACGAGGGGTTAACGGGCCAAATCCTCCCAAGGTACCAACCAATTTGGCATTTCTAGACAGGCAGGAAAACTACGTCACTGTCGCCTTAAAAATCATATCTCGAGTTACAAAACTCGGAAACTGATTTTGTAAATTTTCCCTGAATTTAGACTCATATATCCATCCATGGATTTATTTCTAGAATTTTTGGTCGGACCAATTGGTACAGTTTATTAGTTAAAGCCACCCATGTTACAGGGGTCGACTACACTGACCTTCGCGCGTTACAACTTGAATATCATCTCGTACAGAGCTCTAATGCTCATGCCGTTTGTTTCTAATGAAACTAGACTCAAAGGGGAATTTATTCATATAAGGAATGACTTCTAATTGTTTCTGTATAATTTATGGTAAATTTTCAAAGTCGCGACAGGGGACCCAGAAACCGTTCTGGCCCTGTCTCACGAGAACTTTAATATTTCTCAGTATACTGCCCATATGGTTGTTTCGTTTCATCCATATAAAAATAGATTCATCAAGGTTCAATTTCATAATTTACTCACTATTTAATTCTACTTCTACTATTTTTAATGATTTTTCAATCTCATCTCACTGCTGCTGTCTGCAACAGTTACTGCAGTAGACTATGCCAATTCCATGAATCTTTCCTTGGCCTTAATCATCCATCATACATGACACAAATTATGGCCACCTTATCAAAATTAAAGTTTCTAAGACTCGTGGCTATAGGTTCTAGCATCCCACTCGACGACCACATAGGCCATTTTCACATGGCTTAAAGTTTACAACCCACAGTTCAACAAAATATAATAGCCTATACATGCCAAATGTTCTTCAACAACGAAGACAATACCAAAATATTTCAGCCGGTGTGATGACTTCAACGACGGTTCGATCACGCAAACAATACGAGTCCGAGAGACCTAAAATGGGTGACAAGAAAACACCGAGTGAGTTTATAACTCAGTAAGTCATAAGCATTCATCAATCCACTGATAAAGTTACTACAACATGAACAATAAACGAGGCTAGGTACTCATCCATATCGAATCTATACCATAATTCCTCGGACCTTTTGGTCCAATCTCATACCAAGTCATACATCCACATTTCATATTCTACGCAACAAGATATTTGAAGCATTTTCACACACTAACTCATTTCCACCACAATCATACAATTTCAATCATCACATAGATTTAAGGCTTACCAAATTCAACCCCGAGCATGAACGTATTTTCTATTCGTCATGAGCTCGAGGTACTTACCGATCCGCTGTCCGGATTAACTCGATAATGTCGCACACTCAGTGCCAATTGTAATACAAGAGCGTATAGTGAATCCGCACACTTAGTGCTATATATTTTCAGCTCGCACACTTAGTGCTATAGAATCAAACTCGCACACTTAGTGCTGTACAATTTTAAACCCGCACACTTAGTGCCAATCTTGTCACCGTGTCCATTTATACCCGCACACTTAGTGCCGAGACCAATACCTTATGCATTTTGCTGCCTTTATACATTCAACAATGGCATCCTTCCATACACATACATTTTCATTTACACATCAACTCATTTAAACACAATTGTGTATATATTATGGTCATTTACATCAACACCAAATATATGCTTAATGACTTACCTCGGATGTTGTCGCACGTCTTCAACGGCTATTCAATTACTTTTTCTTTCCCCTTGTCCAACTTCGATCCTTTGAGCTCTTGAGCTAAATCAAACAAATTTACTTCCCAATCAAACACACACATACGGCAACCACATATTGTTTCTAACACATTCGGTCACTTGGGCGACCCATTTAACTTTTAAGCATTCATTTCTAATTTTTTTTAGTTAAACAATGCCGAATGCCATTAGCTACTAATGTCACACACACACACATGCATAAAAATTTATTCATACATGACCCATAGCTCATTTGGTCATTCATCTCTCAAACCTATCGAAGCTTCATATCATGCTTCCTTGGCCGAATACACATATAAGGACATTTAGCATTTGATACATTCGGCCTTAGCATAATTTCATTTAAAAGTCCCTATTAGCCACTTCCCCCATCAATTATCTCATCTACTTAATATTTCATACCTATCATGCTAGCCGAATATTACTTATTCAAGTTCAACATCCTCCTATACGACACTAGCATCAAAGATGATATCTAATTCTTCTCTTTTTCTTTTCATCAAACAACCTATATGAACATTTAACCAATCCAAACTTCACCCATTCACACTTATTCATTTAACATAAAGAAGATAAATCACCCTCTTCACTATCAACCATGGCGAATGCACCAAGCATTACCTAACTAAGATTTCACAAATTTTAACCTTATATCGACCTCTACTTGTTCAATACAACATGAAACAACCTCTTCTCCTAACCTCTTGACACACGGCTTGATGTTCAAACCACCATGAAAGTTTGATTTTTCATGACATTGCCGAAATGCATTTTGACAATTAGCTCACAATGCAAAGAAGTTAAAGCCAACATCTCAAGACTTACCTCCAACTAGAAGAAGGGTTGCCGAATTTGCTTAATGAAAAGCTCTCTAATTCCTTCCTTTGGTTTTCGGCTTTGGCAAGATGGAGAAGAAGATGAACACTCCTCTTCTAATTCCTCTTTATAAATCTTTATTTCTCCTTTATTATTATTATTTTTTGTTTTCTTTGCTCATTCACGGCAAAATGAAGAAGCTGGTAGGTAAGTCTTCCTTCACCTTTGTTTTCTTTACTTCATGTAACTAATATTATTTTATCTAAATTAATGCCACTTCTTAATTTAATATCTATTAAACATATATATTTGCCCATCAACATCCATCTTGGCGGCCACTAGAGAATAAATTGGGCAATTTGACATGCAAGGACAACATTTTCTAGCATGCATCAATAGGCCACTTCAACATTTGCCTATCACATTTCTAAGTTTTCTCACACAAGTCCTAATTGATAAAATTCACTTACAATTAACAAAATCCAAACATGAAATTTTCACACATGCATATATGCATATAATGAGCATCAATTATGATGGTTAATTATTATTATGACTCGGTTTAGTGGTCCCGAAACCACTTTCCGACTAGGGTCAATTTAGGGATGTCACACCAAGTGTCACATTTAGCCGAAGCTATTTCAAACTGTACCCTAAGTGCCATTCTTAGCCGATATGTCTTTAAACATAACAATAGTCACATATATACAATTTATATGATATCAAAGCATTAAAATCATAAATATAGCAATGCTTATTGCATACGAACTTACCTCGATCGTTAAAACGACGGAACAGATTAACTAGTTTGAATATTTGCTTTTCCTTCGATCTAGACCAGTGCGAGGCTTAAATTGATCTAAATAATCAAATTCAACTCATTTAATCATTATTCTACTCAATTCAATCAAATTTCATCTTATGGAAAAATTACCATTTTACCCCTATGCTTTTGACCTTTTTATAATTTAGTCCCTAGGCTTGTAAAATTAAAATTCATGAAATTTCATCACACCCAAGCCTGGCCTAAAATCATACATGCTCATATCAGCCCATAAAATTCATAATTTCACATATTTGACACATTATTTTCACATTTATCAATTTAGCCCGTATTTGACAATTTCATTAAAAATCCTTTAACAAAAGTTGCTTTTTAACAACAAGGATTTATTTTCTTCCATAAAACTTTGAAACCTAGCATTATCATCAATGGAAAATCTCAAACTATTCAATAGTTTTGCAAATTAGTCCCTTCATTGGATAGATTAAGCAACAACGATTCCAAAAACATAAAAATTATTAAAAACCGAGTAGAAAATACCTATATGCATACAAAAACACCATGGCCGAATGAAGCTTCATCCGTGGCTGCCCTTTTTGTTTGAAATTTCGGTGGAGGAGAGAAATAAAGATGAGAAATTACTTTAGTTTTATTTATTTTGTCTTTTATCACTTATTTACCAAAATAACCTTTAAAACATTTAATATTTACACTAATGCCAAGCCATCAAAATCCACTATCTCTTTAATGGACCATTTACCAAATAAGGACTTCCACATTAAAGTTCTGTAGCTATTTGGTTCATTTAACTAATAGGACTCATATTTTACTCCTTTCGCGATTTAATCCTTTTTACCGAATTAAGCATTTAAACGGTAAAATTTCTTCACAAAATTTTCACACAACTCTAATATCATGCTGTAAATATTAAAATAATAATAAAATAAATTTTTTGACATCGAATTTGTGGTTGCGAAACTACTATTTTGACTTAGCTAAAATTGGACTGTTACATTCTTACAAACCCTATATTTCCTAATTCGTAAATAGTTGATATTTTAATATGAATCAAAATTCATTATAATAATTAATTGAATATAATAATTATAATTACCATAACTATAATAATGTTTGACCAAAAATTACAATTACAATTATAATTACAATTACAATAATTATAATAATATTCGATTGTAAATTATAATTACAATAATTTTAACAAGGATTTCGATAAATTATGTTTAGTTAAATTTTATACGAATCAAATTCATATATATTAATTTAATCAAGTTCTCATTATGTGTACAACATACTTGTACATATAATTCATTCGATATTTAACTGCCCAATTAAATTAATTCTATAATCAATTTAATTCATGTGATAGTTAAAAACAATACCAGCTATGTTTGGATTCAGTTCATTTCAACCATAGAGTGTGACCCCATAGCTTCTTGTAACGTTAGCAGTAATACTAGAATGATTCTACTATTACAAACAATGAGTGGCATCTAGCAATGCATTATTGCTACCAAAGTTACAAGAAGTCATGTTTCAACATAACCACTTTGTGATTAACTCTTCATGTATTAAATTCTTTTGTCATTTATGTGACAGCCCAAAATTGACCCTAGACGGGATGTGGTTTCGGAACCACAAAACCGAGGCATAAAAATAATTTAAAATTTATTGTGATGCCTATGATATGTGTTAAATTGTGTGTGACATTTTTGATGATTTGATTTAGTCTTATAAAGGTGAATTTCACTAGAAAGGACTTGTGTGAGAAAACTTAGAAATGAGATAGGCAAATGTTGAAGTGGCCTATTGATGCATACTAGGAAATGTTGTCCTTGCATGTCAAATTTCCCAAATTTGACTATAGTGGCCGGCCAAGGTGGGTGTTGATGGGCAAAGGAAACATGCTCCCAACATATTTGGTTAGTGAGTGATGTATGAAGCAATAAAATAATGTGCTAGCATTAAAGAAAATGTTGACAAAAAAAAAAAGTGTGTGGATGCCCCATTGCCGTGACTAACCAAAGAAAGAAAGAAAAAGGGGAATTTGGTTATGCTTTGTTCTTTTTGCCGTGAACCAAAGGAAAGAATTGGAGAGCTTTTCATTAAGCAAATTCGGCAACCCTTCTTCTAGTTGGAGGTAAGCTTTGAGATGTTGGCTTTAACTTCTTGAGTTTGTTGAGCTAATTGTCATAATGCATTTTGGTAATGTCATGAAAATCAAACTTTCATGGGGTTTGAACATCAAGCCGTGTATCAAGAGGTTAGGAGAAGGGATTGTTTCATGTTGTATTGAACAAGTTGAGATCGATATGAGGTTAAAATTTGTGAAAGTTTAGTTAGGAAATGTTTGGTACATTCGCCATGAGGGTGAGGTTTTCGGCTATGGTGATTAATAATGGTGATAGTTGTTGTTCATACTAAATCTAGATGAACAAGGGTAGTTGCTTACATCTTAATAATTATGAGGTTCTTTCTTGAATCTACCTTAAACCCATGAAGCATTCGCCATGGTTGATAGTGAAGAGGTTGATATATTTTCTTTATGTTAAATGAATGAGTGTGGATGGGTGAAGCTTGAATTAGTTAAATGTTCATATAGGTTGTTTGGATGCTAATGCCGTATATGAGGATGTTGAACTTGATTAAACAATATCCGGCTAGCATGATAGGTATGAAATATTAAGTAAATGAAAATGCTAAATTGTGCTTATATATGTATTCGCCAAGGAAGTGTGGTATGAAGCTTGGTAAGTTTGATGATGAATGACCAAATGAGCTATGGGTCATGTATGATTAAATTTTATGCATATGTGTGTGTGGCATTAGTAGCTAATAGCATTCGCATTGTTTAACTAAAAATTTGAAATGAATACTTAAAAGTTAAATGGGTCGCCAAGTGACCGAATGTGTTAAAAACAATATATGGTTGCCGTATGTGTGTGTTTGATTGGGAAGTAAATTTGTTTGATTTAGCTCAAGAGCTCAAAGGATCAAGTTGGACAAGGAAAAGAAAAGTAATTGAATAGTCGTTGAAGACGTGCGACAACGCCGAGGTAAGTCATTTAGCATATATTTGGTATTGATTTAAATGATCATAATATATATGCAATTGTGTTTAATGAATTGATGTGTAAATGGAAATGTATGTGTATAGAATGATGCCATCGTTGAATGTATAAAGGTGGTAAATTGCATAAAGTATTGGTCTCGCACTAAGTGTGCGGGTATAAATGGACACGGTGACAAGATTGGCACTAAGTGTGCGGGTTTAAAATTGTACAGCACTAAGTGTGCGAGTTTGATTATACAAAGACTAAGTGTGCGAGCTGAAAATATATAGCACTAAGTGTGCGGATTCACTATATGCTCTTGCATTACAATTGGCACTGAGTGTACGACATTATCGAGTTAATCCCGGACAGCGGATCAGGTAAGCACCTTGAGCTCATGACGAATAGGCAATATGTTCATGCTCGGGGTTGAGCTTGGTAAGCTTTAAATCTATGTGATGATTGCATTTGTATGATTGTGGTGAAAATGAGTTGGTGTGTGAAAATGCCTCAAATATCTTATTGTATAGAATATGAAATGTGGATGTATGGCTTGGTATGAGATTGAACCGAAAGGTCCGAGGAATTATGGCATAGTTTCGATATGGACGGAGTACCTAGCCTCGTTTATCGTTTCATGTTGTGATAATTTTATTAATGGTTGGTTGATGAATGCTTATGACTTACTGAGTTATAAACTCACTCGGTGTTTTCTTGTCACCCATTTTAGGTCTCTTGGACTCGTATTGTCGCGTGCTCGGAACCGTCGTTGAAGTCATCACACCGGCTGGAAACCTTTTGGTATTGTCTTCGTAGTTGAACTAGGAGAACAATTGGCATGTATAGGCTATTATATTTTGTTGAATTGTGGGTTGTAAACTTTAAGCCATGTGAAAATGGCCTATGTGGTCGTCGAGTGGGATGCTAGAACCTATAGCCACGAGTCTTAGAAACTTTAATTTTGATAAGGTGGCCATAAATTGTGTCATGTATGATGGATGATTAGTAAGGCCAAGGAAAGATTCATGAAATTGGCATAGTCTCTGCAGTAACTGTTGCTGACAGCAGCAGTGAGATGAGATTGAAAAATCACTAAAAATATTAGAAGTAGAATTAAATAGTGAATAAATTATGAAATTGAACCTTGATGAATCTATTTTTATATGGATGAAACGAAACGACCATATGAGCACTATACTGAGAGATATTAGAGTTCTTGTGAGACAGGGCCAGAACGGTTTCTGGGTCCCCTGTCGCGACTTTGAAAATTTACTATAAATTATCCAGAAAGAATTAGAACTCATGCCTTATATTTTCAGATTCAATTTTGAGTCTAGTTTCTTTAGAAACAAATGGAACCAGTATTAAAGCCCTGTACAGAGAGATATTCAAGTTGTAACGCGCGAAGGTCAGTGTAGTCGACCCCTGTAACATGGGTGACTTTAACTAATAAACTGTACTAATTGGCCCGACCAAAAATTCTAGAAACAAGTCCAGGGATGGATATATGAGTCTAGTTTCAGGGAAAATTTACGGAACTGATTTTCGAGTTCTGGAACTCGAGATATGATTTTTAAGGTGACAGTGACACAGTTAGCTAGCCTGCCCGGAACTGAAATCAATTATTGTCGAGAGAGAAAAAAAAGGGAAGTAAGCCCGGTAACACCATGTGTTCAAATCCGGTGATGGACACGGGTTTGGGGTGTTATATTATATTGGTATCAGAGCTATGGTTTAGTCGGTTCTAGGACTACCATAGAGCGTGTGAGTCTAGCTATACATGCCTATTTGTTAGTGCTTAATAATGTGATGACTTCTGACGGTTGAAATTTTTGTTTTGATTAGCAATGGAGCCTGGAATAGAGAGACCCTTGGCGGATGATGTTGAAAGTGTAGCGGCTGCTCCCGCGCAAGGGACACCGCCTGTTGAGCCTCAGTCATCCGCGAATAATCAAAATGAAGGGGCGAAACAAGCCTTCTTCACCATGATGAATGAGTGGGTCGCATAATATGCCCGAACCAACCCTACTGTCCAACCATTCCCGAATTTAAATACTCCGCCCCAAGAGTCCGCAATGCCTCCGATTCATCGATCCCGTGAGGCTAAGCAAACCACCAGACTTGATTAGGAAGCGGGGCCGAGGAGTTCAAGGCCATAGTCATCGATGATGCTTGAAAGAGCCGAATTACGCTCGATAACACCATTCGAGTGTTAGATGAACTGTCATGCACACCGATGAATGTCTTAAGTGTGCTATATCCTTGTTAAGAGACTCACTTACTATTGGTGGAGGACTTTAATTTCCATAGTCCCAAATGAACGAGTTACTTGGGATTTCTTTCAATCCAATTTCAAAAGAAATACATTAGTCAACGGTTCATAGACCGAAAGCGTAAGGAATTCTTGGAACTCAAGCAAGGCCGTATGATCAGATCTCTGAATACGAGCATGAGTTCGTAAGACTTAGTCGGTATGCTCGGGAGTGTGTGGCTGATGAGGTTGCGATGTGCAAAAGATTTGAAGAAGGATTGAATGAAGAGTTAAAGTTACTAGTGGGAATTTTGGAGATAAAGGAGTTCGTGACACTAGTCGAACGAGCTCGCAAGGCGGAAGAACTTGGGAAGGAGAAGAAGAAGGCTGAATTCAAACAAGAGATTACCGTAAAAGATCGACGAGTAAAGCTCCATTCTCGGCTGTAAAGAGGTTCGTGGAGGACACCAAGAAGTCGAGGATGATCATGGGAATTTCCATTAGAGCCCGACCATTGACGGACTCGAGCTACTTGGTAGCTAGTGTGGGCAATAATCGTCAAGAGAGACCGATGCCCCCAATGTGGAAGACGACACCTAGGTGAATGTTGGGGTAAGTCTGCATAATAGGGCTGTTATGGATGCGATTCAAGGACCACCTCATTAGAGATTGCACGGAGCTAGATGAGAGGAATAAGACGCAAGGTGCAAGACCTAGTGGAACGACGGTGGAGGTAGGCCCCGAGAATCTCTTGAGGTAGGAGTGGTAATCGAGAGGAGCCTCTAATACGGTGTCGATCCGAGACCCGTGCTCCTGCTAGAGCATATGCCATCCGCGCACGAGAGGAGGCATCCTCCCCTGACGTCATCACTGGTACTTTTACTCTCTTTGATACTAGTGTGATTGCATTGATTGACCCCGGCTCTACTCATTCATATGTATGTGAAACCTTAGCATCCAGTAAGACTCTACCTATTGAGTCTACTGAATTCGTAATTCGAGTGTCAAACCCTTTGGGTCAATACGTACTAGTTGATAAAGTGTGCAAGAGATGCCCCCTAATAATTCGAGAATCTGTTTTTACCGATCTGATGCTTCTACCATTTGATGAATTCGATGTTATTCTTGGTATGGATTGGCTGACCGTACATGATGCAGTGGTGGACTGCAAAAGGAAAACCATTGATTTGAGGAGTGCAATTAACGAGGTAGTCCGAGTCGAGTCTACTGATTTAAAAGGAGTGCCAGCGATAATATCTTCTATGACTACTTGGAGATATGTGAAAAAGGGGTGTAAAACATACCTTGCGTATGTGTTTGAAAGTAAAGAGATGGAAAAGAAACTCGAATCGGTACCAGTGGTTTGTGAGTATTCAGATGTTTTTCCTGAGGAGTTACCGGGATTGCCACCGGTTCGAGAAGTGGAATTTGGCATCGAAGTTGTACCGGGTACTACGCCGATCTCAATAGCCCCGTATCGTATGGCATTAATGGAATTAAAGGAATTGAAGGTTCAATTGCAAGAATTGACGGATAGAGGTTTCGCTCGACCGAGTTTTTCTCCATGGGGCGCACCAGTATTGTTTGTGAAGAAGAAGGATGGAACTATGGGATTGTGCATCGACTATCGTCAGTTGAATAAAGTGACGATAAAGAACAAATATCCGTTGCCACGAATTGACGATTTGTTTGATCAATTAAAGGGAGCCTCAGTGTTTTCAAAGATAGATTTGAGGTCGGGGTACTATCAGTTGAGGGTCCGAGAATCGGACATACCCAAGACTGCTTTTAGGACGAGGTACGGTCACTACGAATTCTTGGTGATGCCGTTTGGGCTCACTAATGCCCTTGCGGTGTTTATGGATTTAATGCATAGAATTTTCAGGCCATACTTGGATCGGTTCGTAGTTGTATTTATCGATGACATTTTGGTCTATTCGAGAGATGAAACTGAACATGCTGAACACCTGAGGCTAGTGTTGCAAATCTTACGAGATAAGCGATTATACATAAAGTTCAAGAAATGTGAATTTTGGTTGAAAGAGGTTAGCTTTTTGGGGCACGTAGTGTCCGCATCGGGTGTCAGGGTGGACCCGAACAAAATTTCGGCCATAGTCGATTGGAAACCTCCAAGGAATGTTACCGAGGTTAGGAGCTTTTTGGGGCTTGCCGGATCCTATCGACGATTTGTGAAAGGTTTTTCGATGATAGCTGCACCGATGACAAAACTACTTCAAAAGATGTTAAGTTCGAGTGGTTGGAACGCTGTCAAGAAAGTTTCGATGGACTAAAACACTGTTTAATCGAGGCCCCAGACTAGTACAAAGAGTCCGGAAAGAGTTTGTCATATCTGATGACGCATCCTTGCTTGGGTTAGGTTGTGTGTTGATGCAAGAAGGTCGAGTTGTGGCTTACGCGTCGAGACAACTAAAGCCGCATGAGAGAAACTATCCGACCCATGACCTTGAACTAGCGACCATAGTGTTCGCCTTGAAGATATGGCGGCATTACTTGTTTGGGGAAAGGTGTCACATTTATTCGCACCACAAGAGTCTAAAATATTTGATGACTCGAGAGATTTAAACTGCGACAAAGACGTTGGCTTGAGTTGTTGAAAGACTATGAACTCATCATTGATTATCACCGGAAAGGCCAACGTGGTGGCCGATGCCTTAAGTCGCAAGGCACCGCTTTGCTTTGAGAGCGATGGATGCTCATCTATCCGTTTCACCCGATGAGGTGCTAGTAGTCGAATTAGAGACCAAACCGTTATTGATTCATCAAGTACTCGAATCTCGGAAGGTCGACGCCGAATTGGTCGCTAAGCGAGCGAATGTGTTTCAAATGAGGAATCGAATTTCAGATTGACGACCATGATTGCTTGACGTTCAAGGGTCGATTATGTATTCCAAGGAATTGAACTTGTTTCGATGATTTTGAACGAGGCTCACGATGAGTCGAATGTCAATCCACTCGGGTAGTACTAAAATGTACAATGACCAAACGCCGGTTTTGGTGGCATGGTATGAAACGAGACATCTCTGACTTTGTTTCGAGATGTTTAATATGTCAACAAGTGAAAGCGGAACATCAAGTGCCATCGGGATTACTTCAGCCGATCACGATACCCGAGTGGAAATAGGATCGAGTCACCATGGACTTTGTATCCGGACTGCCTTTATCAGCAAGTAAGAAGGATGCGATCTGGGTCATTGTTGATAGACTGACCAAGTCTGCTCATTTTATTCTGTTCGCATTTAATTTTTCGCTTGATAAATTGGCGAATTATCGTCTCCCAAATTATTCGATTGCATGGGGTGCCTATTTCTATCGTGTCGGATAGAGACCCAAGATTTACATCGCGATTTTGGAAGAAATTGCAAGAGGCTTTGGGTACCAAGTTGCATTTTAGCACTGCTTTTCACCCCCAAACCGATGGTCAATCCGAACGGATAATTCAAATACTCGAGGATATGTTGAGATGTTGCATCCTTGAGTTTAGTGGTGCACGGAACGGTATTTACCTTTGGTTGAATTCGCCACAACAATAGCTTTCAATCAAGTATCAAAATGGCGCCTTACGAGGCTTTATACGATCGTAAATGCCGTACCCCATTATTCTGACTGAACTTAGTGAAGGAAAAATCTTGAGGTTGATTTGGTTAAGGATGCCGAGCAAAAGTTCGAGTAATTCGTGAAAGTTTGAAAGTCGCCGGATCGCCAAAAGTCGTATGCGGTTTGAAAAGAAAAGATATTGAATATCGGGTTGGAGACAAGGTATTTCTCAAAGTCTCACCACGGAAGAAAGTGCTTAGATTTGGCCGTAAGGGCAAATTGAGTCCGAGGTTCATCGGTCCGTATGAAGTATCTGAACGAGTTGGGCGATGGCGTACCAATTAATTTTACCCCGAGCTCGAAAAGATTCACAACGTTTTCCATGTTTCGATGCTTGACGATATAGGTCGATCCATCGACGTAATCGCCTGTCCGAGATTGAGATTCACCTAATTTGAGTTATGAAGAGGAACCGGTTCGCATTATGATGCGTGAAGTAAAAGAGTTGCGCAATAAGAAAATCCCGTAAGTGAAGGTGTTGTGGCATAAACACGGAATTGAAGAAGCCACTTGGGAACTTGAGCACTCTATGAAAGAGCGATACCCGAGCCTATTTACGGTAAGATTTTCGGGACGAAAATTTCTTAAGTGGGGAGAGTTGTGACACCCAAAATTGACCCTAGACGGGATGTGGTTTGAACCACAAAACCGAGGCATAAAAATAATTTAAAATTTATTGTGATGCCTATGATATGTGTTAAATTGTGTGTGACATTTTTGATGATTTGATTTAGTATTATAAAGGTGAATTTCACTAGAAAGGACTTGTGTGAGAAAACTTAGAAATGAGATAGGCAAATGTTGAAGTGGCCTATTGATGCATACTAGGAAATGTTGTCCTTGCATGTCAAATTTCCCAAATTTGACTATACTGGCCGGCCAAGGTGGGTGTTGATGGGCAAAGGAAACATGCTCCCAACATGTTTGGTTAGTGAGTGATATATGAAGCAATAAAATAATGTGCTAGCATTAAAGAAAATGTTGACAAAAAAAAAAAAGTGTGTGGATGCCCCATTGCCGTGACTAACCAAAGAAAGAAAAAAAAAAGGGGAATTTGGTTATGCTTTGTTCTTTTTGCCGTGAACCAAAGGAAAGAATTGGAGAGCTTTTCATTAAGCAAATTCGGCAACCCTTCTTCTAGTTGGAGGTATGCTTTGAGATGTTGGCTTTAACTTCTTGAGTTTGTTGAGCTAATTGTCATAATGCATTTTGGTAATGTCATGAAAATCAAACTTTCATGGGGGTTTGAACATCAAGCCGTGTATCAAGAGGTTAGGAGAAGGGATTGTTTCATGTTGTATTGAACAAGTTGAGATCGATATGAGGTTAAAATTTGTGAAAGTTTAGTTAGGAAATGTTTGGTACATTCGCCATGAGGGTGAGGTTTTCGACTATGGTGATTAATAATGGTGATAGTTGTTGTTCATACTAAATCTAGATGAACAAAGGTAGTTGCTTACATCTTAATAATTATGAGGTTCTTTCTTGAATCTACCTTAAACCCATGAAGCATTCGCCATGGTTGATAGTGAAGAGGTTGATATATTTTCTTTATGTTAAATGAATGAGTGTGGATGGGTGAAGCTTGAATTAGTTAAATGTTCATATAGGTTGTTTGGATGCTAATGCCGTATATGAGGATGTTGAACTTGATTAAACAATATTCGCTAGCATGATAGGTATGAAATATTAAGTAAATGAAAATGCTAAATTGTGCTTATATATGTATTCGCCAAGGAAGTGTGGTATGAAGCTTGGTAAGTTTGAGAGATGAATGACCAAATGAGCTATGGGTCATGTATGATTAAATTTTATGCATATGTGTGTGTGGCATTAGTAGCTAATAGCATTCGGCATTGTTTAACTAAAAATTTGAAATGAATGCTTAAAAGTTAAATGGGTCGCCCAAGTGACCGAATGTGTTAAAAACAATATATGGTTGTCGTATGTGTGTGTTTGATTGGGAAGTAAATTTGTTTGATTTAGCTCAAGAGCTCAAAGGATCGAAGTTGGACAAGGGAAAAGAAAAAGTAATTGAATAGCCGTTGAAGACGTGCGACAACGCCCGAGGTAAGTCATTTAGCATATATTTGGTATTGATTTAAATGATCATAATATATATGCAATTGTGTTTAATGAATTGATGTGTAAATGGAAATGTATGTGTATGGAATGATGCCATCGTTGAATGTATAAAGGTGGTAAATTGCATAAAGTATTGGTCTCGGCACTAAGTGTGCGGGTATAAATGGATACGGTGACAAGATTGGCACTAAGTGTGCGGGTTTAAAATTGTACAGCCCTAAGTGTGCAAGTTTGATTATACAGCACTAAGTGTGCGAGCTGAAAATATATAGCACTAAGTGTGCGAGCTGAAAATTATATAGCACTAAGTGTGCGAGCTGAAAATATATAGCACTAAGTGTGCGGATTCACTATATGCTCTTGCATTACAATTGGCACTGAGTGTGCGACATTATCGAGTTAATCCCGGACAGCGGATCAGGTAAGTACCTTGAGCTCATGACGAATAGGCAATATGTTCATGCTCGGGGTTGAGCTTGGTAAGCTTTAAATCTATGTGATGATTGCATTTGTATGATTGTGGTGAAAATGAGTTGGTGTGTGAAAATGCCTCAAATATCTTATTGTATAGAATATGAAATGTGGATGTATGGCTTGGTATGAGATTGAACCGAAAGGTCCGAGGAATTATGGCATAGTTTCGATATGAATGGAGTACCTAGCCTCGTTTATCGTTTCATGTTGTGATAATTTTATTAATGGTTGGTTGATTAATGCTTATGACTTACTGAGTTATAAACTCACTCGGTGTTTTCTTGTCACCCATTTTAGGTCTCTTGGACTCGTATTGTTGCGTGCTCGGAACCGTCGTTGAAGTCATCACACCGGCTGGAAACCTTTTGGTATTGTCTTCGTAGTTGAACTAGGAGAACAATTGGCATGTATAGGCTATTATATTTTGTTGAATTGTGGGTTGTAAACTTTAAGCCATGTGAAAATGGCCTATGTGGTCGTCGAGTGGGATGCTAGAACCTATAGCCACGAGTCTTAGAAACTTTAATTTTGATAAGGTGGCCATAAATTGTGTCATGTATGATGGATGATTAGTAAGGCCAAGGAAAGATTCATGAAATTGGCATAGTCTACTGCAGTAACTGTTGCTGACAGCAGCAGTGAGATGAGATTGAAAAATCACTAAAAATAGTAGAAGTAGAATTAAATAGTGAATAAATTATTAAATTGAACCTTGATGAATCTATTTTTATATGGACGAAACGAAACGACCATATGAGCAGTATACTGAGAGATATTAGAGTTCTTGTGAGACAGGGCCAGAACAGTTTCTGGGTCCCCTGTCGCGACTTTGAAAATTTACTATAAATTATCCAGAAAGAATTAGAAGTCATGCTTTATATTTTCAGTTTCCATTTTGAGTCTAGTTTCTTTAGAAACAAACGGCACCAGTATTAAAGCCCTGTACAGAGAGATATTCAAGTTGTAACGCGTGAAGGTCAGTGTAGTCGACCCCTGTAACATGGGTGACTTTAACTAATAAACTGTACCAATTGGCCCGACCAAAAATTCTAGAAATAAATCCAGGGATGGATATATGAGTCTAGTTTCAGGGAAAATTTACGGAACTGATTTTAGAGTTCTGGAACTCGAGATATGATTTTTAAGGTGACAGTGACGCAGTTAGCTAGCCTGCCCGGAACTGAAATCAATTATTGTCGAGAGAGAAAAAAAAAGGGAAGTAAGCCCGGTAACACCACGTGTTCAAATCCGGTGACAGACACGGGTTTGGGGTGTTACAATTTATATCTACAATGGACACAAGTCATGGAATAGTCACACTTGCATGGTCCATCTAATGTTTCTTGATATCCTGAGTGACTATGATAAACAAATAAGTATGATATCTCATATCAACTTATTCAAGCATGGCCATGCATTTCTAGTCTCACTCAATCAAGTGGCCTAAGATATTTCTCCCATTATGTAGGAGGGACAAATCCTATATTGATCAACCATATCCCCCTATATAGATTGTGGTATATCCAACATCAGCCTTTATAGAATAACTAGTTACGGTGGACGTTTGACTGTATCAAAATATACAACTCGCAATGTTGGGACAATAATGATCTCAAGTCTGAGGATCGTATACATTGTAATCACTATGAGCAATATTGTGACTATTACATAATAATCCAATAAACATACCCATAGCAGGTCATCCAATATGTTGTTCTCTAACACAAATACTCATGTATTGACATCCCATGTCAATGACAACACTTTGTCATCAATAAACTACACATTAGTCTTAATGCATTATTGTTTTCCAAGCCCACAATAATACTTGACTAAGGACATTTTAAGAAAAATCATATTATTCTTAGGATTTTATTATAAAATAATTTATTTATATACACAGAAAAGAAACTGAAATAATATTAGCGATGTCTTATATTATTAAATGAGGTAAAAACAAGTATGTTATTACAATAATCTCATGAATGGTCTTTCGGTGTACTCTAACACTTACACAATTTGCCCTCATGTTTAACATCTTGGTAGACTCCATTGGTTGTCATAGCCGAGTTATGATCTTAAACCTTAAACCTCTATGAGGTGTTGCCCTGAAAGACTTTACCGTCGTCGCAGTGTCGCCCCATTTCTAGTTTTCTCCCAGCAATATCGAATGGCTGAATCATAACGGAATTCTAGTTTTCCAATTTCTTTGTTCATTCCTTCATTTTACCTTTCCTAACCTTGATTTTCGAACACTATAATGTCCCCTCCACAAGGCCTAGAACTTCACACATCACGGGTGCACTCAGCAACACCGTATGACAGTATCTAACAAGATCACCCTTTTTCCCAATCCTAACTTTGTCTAACCCGTTAGTGATTCCATTTCATGTTCCACTATTATAAACATGCAATACATGCATTTCAGAAAAGAAATACCATGAAATCATAGTTATTTCATGTATATTTGACTAAGGTGGTGGATATTCATATGCTTATATGATCTTAAACAAACTTAGCATTCCAGGGTTGAAGTACAGAAACTCACTTGATGCTTCCTCACTTTATCAGCTTAGCTTTTTCAAATGCCAGAGCTTTCATTCTCCTAGCAGTTAAGCATGACAACCAAAATCATGAATTAGACTTAGTATTCACAACTTAGAACTCAGTTTTCCAAAAACATGTAGAACCCCTAAAATGATTTTTGAAAAGCTAAATCTTCATTTTTCTTAACCTTATGTATACCGAAAGACTTAGAACCTCACCAACTTTATGGATTCTCTACTTTTCCGACTCAAATTTCATGATTGCTGCTCTATGGAAAGCTTCCCATAACTATCTCTTATTCAAGGCAACCCAAGGAAGAAGATAAAGAATAGAAGAAAGTGAAACAGAAAATGAGAAGAATTCCCTCCCCGAAAATTCATTTCCCCGACTATTTATAACCCTTCCTGTACGATCTTCATCCTTTTAAAAATCATCTGTTAATAATCATTTTGTCCCCTATTAACGGACCAACAGTTTCTAATCCAACTAAACCAAATTTGGAACTCAACTATATCCAAACCAACCTCTATATTTCCCCAATTTTTCAATAGAAACTACTAACTTACGGTTTCTTCCAATTTAACCCCAATTGTTCCAAATTTACGAGTTTAAAGGAAACTTGATGTGGCATAAAATATTATCTAGAAAAAATTAAATTAAATTTAATATCTCAAATTAATATTAAATTAATAAAATACTATCTAGATAAATATTTAATTAAATTTGATATTAGATTCATTAAAAAATATTATCCTTGAAAAAATTAATTTCAAATCAAGTTATCCATTAGAGTCCCACTAGGAGTCTAATTTTTTCACTACTCTACCACTAAAACACGATTGTCGTCGACCATCTGCAGGCCACCAGATTACTGTCGTCGCAACCATTGTGCTCGGTGGTGCCATCACCGGTGAGACTCTCCTGGCACCCCGAACCTTCGTTTTGCCCGAATGAGCCTGGTCACAGCACCTCCTTGTGAGATTGCTAGATCGTGGTTAGGGTGGGGCTAGTCGTTCGAATGGTCGGTCCTACACCCAGCCTACCCCTCTTCACCAATTGATAAGTGCCTACCCAGGTTAGTCGTTTGCACGACCAGGTGCACGGAGTGTAACATCCCTTCTCTAGGCGTTCGTACGCTTGGCCCAGTGTTGTCATTAGGGTTGGAGGAAACCCTTAGTAGGCTGTTCGAACATGTTGCTGCCATGGCCAAGGCACCATCGACTAGGCATTCGCTTGTCTGGCTAGTGTGGTAGCCAGTTAGGATGCTACTGGTTCAGTCTAGGCTAGTGACGACCCGACTGGTTCAATTCAGACACCAGTTGGATTGTCAACCATATTTCACACATCAGGCCCAGTTCAACCAATTTTGAGTTTTGATCTCTTTTTTGGTTCTTGGGTCCAATTTTCAATTTTAGTTACCCATTAAGCTAATTGTTTAACTTAAAAATTTATTTCCAAAATGTAACACCCCTTACTCGTATTCGATGCCGAAATAGGGTACGAGGCATTATCGAACTTAAACATAAGCAAACATACAAAATCGAGACGTAAATTTCCATCCAAATTTAAAACTTCCTTAAAACGAGCCTACAAGGCCCAAAACATGCATTGGAAATGGTTCGGGACTAAACCGAGAGCTTTGGAAAATTTCACAACACTTAGAAAATTTTTCATGTTTTAAGAGCCACACGCCTGTGTAGCTTAGGACACGCCCGTATGGACAGGCCGTGTGGTCACACACGCCCGTGTCCCTAACCCGTGTAACTCTCTATTTGTTATCCAAGAACAAATTGAAGTCACACAGCCAAGGCACACGCCCGTGTGCTTAGGCCGTGTGGTCAATTTAATTTTCATAATTTTTCATAAAATAGGTGCAGACTTCACACGCCCTTGCCTAAAGTTGTGTCATCCACACGGCTGAGACACACACCCGTGTCTCTGTCCGTGTACTCAATACTGAGCATTCTGTTTCGCAACAATTAAGGTGTAGGGGACACACGACTAGATTACACGCCCATAGGGTGAGTGGTGTGTCACACACGGCCTAGACACACGCTCATGTATCTGCCCTTGTGGACAAAAATAAGGCTATTTTCCAAGCTATATTGTCACCCTTCCATGCGCAAACCTACACCACAAAACATAGCACCATTCCAAGTATATACATTTAACCAAATCAGCCACAACCAAGGCATCAATACCTCATTCACATGCTATCATTGATCATACACTAACATCACATACTAATCAACTTAAATCATGCAATTTCCACATCTATGAAAACATCATCATATGCATATATACTTAGACAAATATTAGCCAATTTCATATGGCCATACACAAAATGAACTATCAACCAATATAAGCCAACACATTAGGCCAATTCAATTATGACACATAACAAAAATAACCAAGTCTCTATACATGCCATAACTCAAAATAGTAAAATCATTGGTACCCAAAATATTAAGTTGATAGTGTGATTGGATCTTCGACAATCTCCGATCCCCGAGCTAGCTTGGTGACAATATAAGACAAGGGAAAATAAAAAGGAGTAAGCTTTAAAGCTTAGTAAGTTCCCATGCAAATAATAAGCATTATAAACTCACATTTAACATACAATTAACTTGAAGTAAATTAACATTAATGTCATTATGAATCTCACAATCCAACTTACTCAATCACAACCTTACCAAGGGATTCATCTCATATCAAGCTCATTAAGCATGAGTTTATGTACATACCTGTACCAATTTACAACATATCATTCACATCCAGATCATGAATGTTTGGAATCCATATTATGCAAGGAGACATTGCTTTTGCTAGTTCAAATTGAAGGGTGATATAAAATCGGTCTATTTCTAACATCATATCCATAGTTAATGCATTCACCATAGTTCACGACTTTGACGTTCTCGTTTCATTTCCCACTGAACCACTTGAATAATAAAGGATACTCGGGTATCTCGCACGCATAGTACGACACCAATTCCAAATCCCAGATATGGTCTTATATGGGATCTAGTTTCGATGCCAATAGCCCAACTATGGTCTTACACGAAATCTCATATTGATGTCATATCCTAGATATGGTCTTATAGAAAATCTCATAATGATGTCATATCCCAGATATGGTCTTACACATAGTCTCAGTAACCTTAATGTCATGACATTTGTATCCTATCTATTCCTAAGGTTCAACCGAGATTTCTCACTTATAAAACTTTGTCAATCACGTTCAAGAGCAAGTCACAATTCATACAATATTAAATTAATTAAAGTATAAATAACAATGCATTATTTACATAAGAACTTACCTCGGTACAAAAATAGTAGGAAATGGACCTAATCGTCAAATACTTTGTTTTTCCCCCAATCTAGGTCCGAACCTCGTTTCTGTTGATCTATAATGGCAATTTAACTCATTTATTAATCAAATTACTCAATTAAGTCCAAAACTTACATTATGGAAAAATTACATTTTTACCCTTAAATTTTGACATATTTACATTTTAGTTCCTAGCTCGTAAAATGAAATCTATTCAATTTCATCAAGACCCAAGCCTAGTCAACCCTCTTTATTTCTTATAACAGCTCACATTTTACATTTAATCAAACTTTTATACATATTTTGAAATATTTTTACAAATTGGTCCTTTTTTAACATTTTCATCAAAAATCACCTAGTAAAAGTCGTTTATCTAGCATTAAACTTGCATAATCTACCATTAGACATCAAAATACTCAAATTTATAACATGGTCCAAACCCTATACCTCAATCATCTCTCAAATTAATAGTAGAAATAGATAGATTAGGTTACAAGGATTTCAAAAATATAAATATCATTAAAAACGGGGCTAGAACGGACTTACAATCAAGCTTGAAAAGTGGAAAAACCCTAGCTATGTCTCCCTTGCAAATTTTGGCTTGATTTTTGGTTTTTAATTCATTTAATTACCAAATGGTCGAAAGGCCCTTTTCTCAAAACACTAAAATTCTCTTACCTCATGTCTATTTTTGTCCAACTTAAAGTCAAATGGTCTAATTACCATCTAAGGACTTACAATTTAAAATTTCATAACAATTTGACACCTTTAGCATGTGGAACTCAACTTTTTCACTTTTTACAATTTAGTCCTTTTTGCTAAATTGAGTGCTCAAACGTTAACATTTTCGAACGAAATTTTCATGAAATCATTCTGTAAAATTGTAGGCCATGAAAATATAATAAAAACAAATTTTTATTCGTCGAATTCATCGTCCTGAAACCACTGTTCCGACTAGGCCCAAAATCGGGCTGTTACACAAAAATATCATATTTATTTTAATTTCTGAGTAATTTAATTTTACTTGATCAAAATTAATTTTCCCAAAAATCACTAAGATTTTCCAAATTAATTTTTCAAGAAAATTCTTTAATCAAATTCTCTAGTCGAATAATTCTCACAACTAGCTAATTTAATTCCAAATCGAATAGATCAACTCAATTAAATTATTTTCGAAGTCCTATAATTTTTTCTGATCAAATGCAGTCCGATCAAACTCTTATTGAGCTAGCAGAGGTACCAATCAGACATATACAATCAAACACAAGTTAATTTCACTTATGTCCAAAGGCATCGTTCCGATAATTCGCAATTTACTTAATCACTGAGTCAGTGCACAAGACGTACCATGATTGTGAACTCCTTATTTTACACTCTTTATGAAAACAATTCATCCAACTGCTTTGTCCGATGACCTCGCCATGTGTGTGTTACCCTCATATGATTTAAGTTAAATTCATTCACTCAATATTGTTTTATCTCATTGTCACTATAATAGCATGTTTTCAGTGAAATCGAAACAATGGTTTTGGGACCACAAATCCAATGTGAAGATATTTTTTTATTATTTTAATGTCTACATCATGATAGTAGAGTCACATGAAAATTTCGTTAAGAAATTTTATCATTTGCATGCTTAATTTGTGAAAAAGGACTAAATAGCGTAAAATGGAAAATCTGAGTTCTATAAGCTAAAGGGATTAAATAGTTTGAAATTAAATGATTGGAGGGTTATGTTGTAATTAAACCATTGACATGTTGAGTGGACAATTATGGACAGTTATTATGTGATTTTAAAGGTTATATATCAAGGTTAATTAAGTAAATTAGTAAAAAAGTAATTAAAATAAGATAAAGAAAAGAAAGATATTGTAACACCCCAAACCCGGCCTAGACGTTATGGCCAAATCTGGCGTGTCACATTGAAGTGTTTTAGCGAAAACCGTGTTTTCATTGAAAACTCTTCTTAAACAAAAGAAACCTTAGTTAACTTAGAAATAAACACACCTTTCAGTTACGAAAGCCTTGTTTAAAACATTTGATTTAAGAAAACTTATCATTTAAAAATTGAGTTACGGAAGCGTAGAAAACATACGATAATTTAGGAAACCTATGTTCAACTTCTCGTAATTACAATGAAAATAGTAATAATAATTCAAGTAACCATAGCATAATGAAAACCTTATTACAATATGATCTGAAACATACTTAATAAAATAAAACTTATAAGCTTAAAAAACAAGTCCAATTTTTGTCTTGCTAGCTGGCCACCCAGAGTCCCTCGAAACATCGAACTATCTACTGAGCATCACCTGAAAATAAAATAGAAGAGGGGGTGACTTTTCACAAACTTAGTGTGTACAACCATCGACGGAAAACAAGCATTCAAAAATCATCATACATCAAACATGCAATGCAATCCCATCCAAATTATCCATCCGCTACACACCAGCTCCGTCCCCCGACACACCATGTGGGGATATAAATATCGACCCACCTAGCCCACACACCAATAGTAGCCCGATTGCGGAACTACCTTCATTTACATATTAGGCTTTAAAAGCCATCGATGGATCCACGATTGTCAGGCAACCATGCGATCCTCATATACTTCCTCCGTTCCATAGTTCCCACCCCATATGAAACCTAAGCAGAACATCATATGTATGCATGTCACATCCATAAAACTTACATTCAACACTTAGGGGTATTTTGGTCATTTTTTCCCTTAAGGGCATTTCGTTCCCTTAATTATGGCTTTCACTTACCTTGACCAATTACCAAGTCCCGCGAGCTAAGATGAATGAATACTATGCACTAGGTAGGATTCTAGAGAAGAGGAGGTGGGTCATTAAGACTGCTTAAGTACCAAGCTTTCCCTAGATCCAATCCTAGACATGCATCTACTCGTTGCCACACCTTAACCCTATGACTTGTCCACGGTCTCAATTAATTAAGTTTTATATAGTCATCATATACTAGGCCTAATACCCCTACATACATGCATATGGCCCACTGGGCCCAATCTCATTATATGGCCCATTTGGCCTAGTTCATATTCTTATGGCCCACTAGGCCCAATTCACATTCATATGGCCCATTAAGCCCAAATCATATTATACTCATGCTCACATACAAATTTCCTAACATATAGCATCACTTAACAATCTTTGTCTATTATAGGCCCAACAGCCCATTAGGCCCATTTAGCCCATTCCGGCCCATTTGGCCAATTCTTAACCCAAGTCCACAGAATCGCTCGTGGGCCTCAGGCAACCTATCAGTTTCCTCTCCACAAGTTTTCACGTACTCGTGTGACTACCGTAGGCCAACTTTCGGCTTTTCAGTATTTCAACTTTTTAGCTTTTTGGCATTTTAGCATTTCAAGTTTTGTCGATTCATTGTGTGTGTGCAGTACATGTACACACCTGGTAGGCAAGCGTGCTGCGATTTCCTTAGCTTACAACCGATATCACTCAAAGATTAATCTTACATACTTATCGAATACTTTACCAAAAGCTGGAATCTCATCTTAACCTTACCTTGCGCGATAAGTATAACAGCCCCTTCACTAACCACGATCAACTCCTAGATCTGTATCAATCGTAACTATTAAAACTAGAATAATAGGTGACTCATATCCAACACAAGTCCCCTTACCTTACTATGCCTATTCGGCCAACCTTAGCCAATGGATGAGGAATACTTATCAAAACAGCAACACTTAAGGGGCAATTCGGCAATGAGCTAAGATCCGAGATCCGATACTAATTCCCTACCACAGTTGATTAGAAAGAGTGAGGGACAATATTTGATACTTGGCAACGAAACCGATTGGGAGAACAACACTTACACTAGATTTGACCGAAGTAGAAGGAGTAGTGATTGTACCAAGAGTATCCGGCCAAAGAGGTTCGGCCCTTTACGATTTTGTATGGAAAAAGAGGGTTATACGACTCTAAGGAAAAAGAAATAAAAGTCAGAATGAGGTAGAGAAAGAATAGAATTCGGCACAAGGAAGGAGAAATAAAAAAGAAAGGCAAAGGGTTTTCGGCTTTTAGAGAAAAGAGTTTCTGGTAACAAGGTGAAGGAAATTCGGTCATTAGCTTCATACCCTAGCATTCAGCACCTATTTATAAGCGTTATAGCCGAATTTTCCCATGCCCAATTCCCCATTCGGCTCCATCACTTCTCCCTTCTCATCTCCTCATTTTTCTCCCTGATAACCCCTTGATCCTTTCCTTAATTTTCTCTCCTGAATACTTCCCTTGGAGTCCACTTTCACGCCACTTCCATCCTTCTAGAAGGTCAAAATTAAATTTCTAAAAACACTAAGCTAGGATTCAAGCCTTGACCAAGACCTACCTTTGCTTGATTAGCACTTAACCAAAATTATTAAACGCAAAAAGAAAAATTCAAGATTTCGGGATTTTTGGATTTCGGGATTTTTGGGGCGTTACAAATATCATATTTATTCCATCTTCACCACCCAAAATCAAAGAAGGAAAACACCATGGAAGCTTGAACATTCAACTATTTCAATTTTTCTTGCATGTGATTATTGTTTGTCCCATTTTTAATGATTTCTATGTTTTTGGAGTCGTTGTAGCTTAATCTAGCTAGCCCAGGGACTAATTTGTGAAACTATTAAAGTATTAGGGTTTTACCATTGATGAATATGTATGTGTTTTGATGTTTGATAGTAGAAAATAAATGGTTGTTGTTAGATAAACAAGTTTTGTAAAGTGATTTTGGTTGAAAATGTTAAATAGGGATTAAATTGAGAAAAGTGAAATTTATGTGGTAAAATGTGCGAACTAATGAAATGTATGGGCTACTTTAAGCTTAGATGATATTCGTCTAGCATGGGTGTGGACTAAATTGTATGTATTTGCATTTTTATGAGCTAGGGACTAAATTGTAAAGAAGTCAAAAGTCTAGGGGAAAAATAGTAATTTTGCTAAATTATGAATTTTGGATTGAATTGAATAGAATAATGATTAAAGTAGTTAAATTTGATGATTTAGATCAAGAAAAGCGACATTCAGATTTAGATCGGGGCAAATATAAAATAGTGGATTGATCAGTAAATTTTCTCCATGCTAATTCGAGGTAAGTTCATATATTAATAAGCTTTAAATTATATGTGTTTACATGCTTAATTAACATAATTGGGATGATACGACACGACAGAAATTCTCGACGAGATTTGACAATTGTATGGATCCCGATTGAACCTTAGGAATAAATAGGATATAAATGACATGTCATTAAGGGTGATTGTGTTTTGGGTGCTAGTTCCGTGTGTTCTACCGGTGGCAAAGTTTTCTGACATGTGTTGCGGTTACTCGTCAGCTTGTGTGAGCAGCACCGTGTAGCTACGTATTGACCATCAGCTTGTGTAACACCTCAAACTCGGGCTAAACATTATGGCCGAATCTGGCGATGTCATATTGAAGTGTTTATCGTAAAGTGTGATGTCATTGAAAACCCTTTTCTATTTACTCACTTGTGTGATGTCATATGAGTTATTGTCAAAAAGTTATTCACATTAAAATGTTATTAATATATTATTATTTTAAAACGTTATTTCTTGCGAAAGCTCTTAAAACCGATTTCACGTTCATGGTATCTTTGAAAAACATTTATCTTTTTGAAAACCTGCATCTTTTCCTATTGCTAACAGTATTAAATCAAAAACCAATAAAAATCCCAAATTAAAAATAAAATCCAAAGAGGTCTTATTACAATAAAAATAACCCAACTAATAATACTTATAATTAAAATCATATGCGAAAATAATAGCAGTTGTGTGGCCACCTTTGAGTCCCCTACTGCACCAATCCACCTAAGTCTGGGGATTACCTGCGCAGATAAACAGATGGGTGAGTTTACGAAAACTTAGTGTGTAATCCCAAATCAAACAACCATACAGTGAGAAAATATAGTTTGGGCCTAAGCCCATTTCAGTAATGGTTCAGCTTCAATTAAGGCCTTAGCCCATTACAGTATCAGTATCATTTTGGGTCTGATCCCATCTCAGTAACAGTAACAGTACAGATATGCAACCCAACCAACCTCTACACTCCATCTTTGTCCAACCCTACACTCCATGTGGGGATATAATCAACCCACCCATCCCTACACTCCAAATAGTACCGGTTGCGGCATTAAACAGTATTTGCAGCAGAGCTGCCAGTACAGTACACTTCCTCCAATCATATTAAAGCCCATCCCCATGCAACACATCATGCATCATGCCATGTCTTTTCATAATATTATGCATGTACTCAATACAGTTAAAATAGTATGCTAAATACAGTCATACATCACATAGGGGCAAAACAATAATTTTATCAAACAGAGGGGTCTAGGTACACTGACCGACCCAACAGTAGGTCAACAGTCGTCTTGGGCAATCAGTGCAACCTTAACAATCAAACAGTGAAAATGGACCCAAGGCCCATATTAAGGGCCCATGTGAGCTCACACGTCCATGTGGCCCACATGACCCATAATGGCCTTGGCCGTGTATATCACACAGCCTGGCCCAATAATTTCCACACATCCATGTGGTTTACCCGTTGGGGCCCACATGCCCGTGGGGCCTATACGGCCCAATTCAGCCCAATACGGTCTCAGCCTATGAAATCGATCATGGCAGCCTTGTCAATCATTCACCCTTGTTTAGTCACACAGCCTACCACACGAGTAGTTGCACACCTGTGTGGTGTCGACTATTCACTCTTTTCGTCTTTTTGTCGATTTATGATTAAGGGCAGTGTTTTCACACACCTGATTCATTTGTGACATAAAAGCGCTCCCGAAATCACCAGCACCTATGACCGACAAACAAACCCCCCAATCAATCCTAATTCGTAGTTAATCCGAACCAAAGTATTGACAATAAATCTTTCAATCCATTCGTTACTTACCTTCAAAACTGAGCAACTCCCTACTACAATCCGAGCAAGATAGATCACCACTCCTCTAATCTGCCGCAAAAGAAACAACAATTTACATTCCATAACCAAGAGAAAAGAAAAGATTTTCCCCAACTTTCACCAAATCATAGCCACCTTACCTACCAAATGAGTACAGCAGTACCACACCACTCCACTGCTAATTGAAACGCTCCCACCCTTAACCTTCATCAAAGAAACAGTCGATTGATTACCAAAAATCTACAACCATAATACACCATAATTATGAAACTTACAGCAACGTAAGAACCAAACAGAGGTGTCAAGTTGCTGTAACAAGAAGCAGGTTAGGAAATAGAAGAAATCAACAGAGAGTAATGAAAAAAATAGCGCACAGTGAGGGTAGGAGAACAAGAAGTATTCGGAAAAAGAAGAAAAATGATTAAGAGAGGAAGGGAAGAAGAAACAATCGATCAAAGAAAAATCAATTGAGAGAGAGGAGGAAGCAGGAATATTCGGCCAAAGCAAAGAAACCAGAAAGAACGACTGCTAGAGGGGAGCCAATCGATCAGCAAATGAACTCGAGGGAAGTGCAAACTTGGAATAAAAAAACAAACACAAAAAAAAGAGAAGATACCCGAAAAGTCTATAACAATATTTAGCCTCAAAACCAAGAAGTGAAAAGAACCAAAAAAGAAATGACAGAAACCGAAATGGAGAGAAATTACTAATCCAAAGCAGAATTCTGAGTGCTAGGAGTTCAAATTCGGCACCAACACTCCCACTCCTCTCATAATCCCATATTTTCCTCCCCAAATCCCTCCATACCGTCCACTCCTCCGTCAACCACTTAATTCAAATCCCATTACAACACTTCAGTAGTTCAGGTTGAGCAAAACTCCCACATGGCCTTAGCAGCAAAATAAAACACTCCCCTTGCGTATAGCAGGACTCAAACTTCAGACCTCAGGCAACAGTAACACGCCACTCATCCCCTAGACTAGCAGGCCCTTTCTGACCTGTTTTACCCATATTTATTTAAAAGCCAACTGACTAGAGATAGAGGTTTATCCATTTAAAACAAAACTTTTGCACAAGCCAAGGCTTGAACCCAAGACCTCTCAAACACACCCAGAATACTTAACCACTGAAGCAGACAGATAAATATGTCACTTTCTTGCATAACTAGACATTTATGTGCAGCCTCCTAACTATTCCCATGCTCAAGACCTCATACTTCTAGGCCCAAAATTTGGGGCATTACAGCTTGTGTGAGCAGACCTAAGGATGGCTCGAGAGTGAGCATTTATATGAGATATGAAATAGGGATGGCTTCGATCATGTATTGGCACATAATGTGCAAGATACTCGAGTATCCGATATTATTCCAAATGGTTCAACGGGTACAGTGATGTTACGAGAGTATGTGAATTCAATATGAACTAGTACAGGTATGTAAGTGAATCATATGAGTATTGAATCTATGAAATTTGGATTTCATATCTAACTTTGTGAATAAATATATGTTACGCTTGTGGATCAAATTGATTTGCATTATACTGTGTTTAATTACTTAAATTGAGATTAAATGGTAAGTTGAGTTTTATGCTATATGAACTTACTAAGCTTAATTGCTTACCCTATTCTGGCAATGGATACAGGTTAGGGATATTACAGTCACCATTGCGTTTTCTTAAAGATTAATATAACCACTGTCAACTAATAACTGTGATAAATTGCTTATTCGAGAACAAGCAACTCTTGGCCACGTTCTATATTTATCAATCTAAACAATACCAATGAGAGGATATCATTAACTCTTTAATCAAGCTATGAATTCTATTGTTGCTAGTAAAGTCATGTGATACACAAGTCATGTACCCAACATACCGACTGTCGACTCGATTATCTTTAGAGCATAAACCTCCACTTATATCAAAGCACATGAGTTACTTACACATGGCCAATGAGTAACCATGAACATCACAAGTGAATTAATTCATAAACGGACTCAGAATTAATTCAACTTGGGTCTAGTCCAATGTATCATTCTTCTAATGAGTACATCTACCCGTGGAGTCAACTGCTCTAATATCCAAGACTAGTCATCTCCCTAATTGGAATTGTAGACGAAATAATAATCCTTCTATGTATTTGAATCAAATGCTCACTTTGATTCTTTTACAGGATTACTGACTCATTTAGAATGTCTACTGAAGTAAGTTATCTTTCTCGCAATGTAAACGTACTTACAATGCCACTTATCATCAGCTTGAACTTAGACAATCGATAAGCTAATATTTGCTTGTCACAATTTTGCTATGTATGCAAAACATCAAAGACAAAAACACAAAAGATATAATAGTGAAATGTGAAATTAACTTTATTTATTTATCCATCATTCAAATACATAGAAAACAATTACGTGTTTACTATAATATTGGCATATTTCCCAACAGGGCTTTGATTATATTAGTATGAAACTCATTTTGTCTAGTTCTATAAAGGTTTTATTATGCTAGCCATGATTTATACATATTTTGTTGGATGGTGATTTAATCTGAACGCATTTTATAAAAGGAATATCTCATGTATATCTTTTGGCTTGGTTTACAAGTTCTATGCTCGAAGGTGTTTTGGATTGAGTTTGAGGGGTTTTAAACTCAAAATTTTGGTCCCCTGCACTTAGGGTTTGGTACCCATGGGTATTGATTCTTAGCCTTTAAAGGACCAAAAATGCTTCACAAGTGCCTAGGGTTCGGTACCCTTGCCATCGATACCCAAATAGGCAAAATGCAAAGTCCTATAGTGTCAATACCTTGTCCCTTGGACAAGACCACTACATTGTTTTGTGCTTTCGAGTACTCCGAGGCTCATATTTGGTCCCAGATACCTCTGGACACCTACAAATCAATTCTAAATTGTTTTAATATGATTTTAGAGCTCTAAAATTGAAATTATCCATTTTCTATGATTTCATAAGAAAAATTTAAAGTTTAATTTCTTAAATAAATCAAGGACTTTTGTCACAATTGTATGTTGATAGCATCTCCCATTTGTACCAGTTGTCAAAACAGGTGAAGGGTGTTATAGTATATTGGTAAAAGAACCCCTTAAAATTCTTAATTTACACTTGGGCAAATGGGGTAATCAAGCAATAACAGAAGTTTTAGTTCAATGGACTACCACCTTCCTCAAGGATGCTACATGGGAAGCTTTACACTATTTGCAAAGGAAGTTTCTATCTTTCATTCCTTGAGGTCAAGGATTGTTTACTGAGGGAATTATTGTTACAATTATAATTCATTTTGATTGTACTCTCTTTGGATTTAGCTGTAAATAATTGTTATTTTGTTAATACAGTTAGTAATTTTGATTGTATTCTATTTGGATTCAATTGTAAATAGTTGTTATTCTATTAATATTGTGGCTAGTCATAGTTCCTTTGTATTTCCTTTGTATTCTAAGTAAGGAAGTGCTGTATAAAAATTGGTATCCATAAACGGAATGGGTATCCGAGTTTTGACCCATCATAACCCTAATTTCCAAATTCCTTCTATTTTTCTCTATTCGCTTTCTTCTATTTCTCATTCATGTAGTGTTGATCGGAGATCGGCCATCATCAATATGTAGATGCGTTACATGAAGCACAAGTTTTTACAAAAAAGTTTGTCATCTTTCCTTCATTTCAAAAGGTCATTTCCACCCCCCCAACCCCCAAAACAACATACTTAAATCAAACTTTAAGCAAACTGCATAATTTCCTGCCATTGTCATCATAAAAGTACTTTAAAAGACAGTCAATTTCGTTTTGAGTCTAAAAGGCATTGATTATTGGTATTATATACAACACTTTTGTAGATAACTTTCCAAGCAGCCAGTGTTTCACTATAACTTCTGCGACAAAGAATACATAGGGTTCATTTTTCCTCAACTTGTAATATATTCAGATTGTAGTAGGTGACATAAAATCAGCGGATACTGAAGTCAAGTGCTACATTATTTCTAAGTTAAAATACAATAATGTTGTAATAGAGGCACTAATGACCCTTTAAACAGGGTTTAACAACAAAAATTTCAGTAGTTCCCTACGATCTTCCTGCTTCAGCAGTGTCAGCGTCATCTGTTTCACCCCCTAATTTGACGATATCTTCAACAAGTATTTTTCCTTCTGTTGCAAGAAATTCAGAGGAAGAATCAAAACAAAAAGAATTTAATGTCCAAATGACAATGTTATGCCACCCAACAGTAGCATTTTAAACAAAATCCAAGGACCTAAGCATATATCCCCCTTTCTCATTTGAGGGTCTGTCTTAATCCCACCCCCACCCCCTTCACCCTCCAGCCTGATGCAAAAACTATTTATCATGCTCCCAGATATACCACCAAAAAGAAAAACACTCTACCTCGATCTATGGAGAGGTTGCTAATAAGCTCCTGTATACCCTCCTTGCCTAATGTGTCCTTGAGATACATAGCAGCAGAAGCAACCTCCTCAGGAGTAACTTTACCATCATAATCCCTGGCATACAAAGGGGACAAAATAATAGATTTGACAAAATCCTTCCATCAAGAAAGTAATGCATTACATGAAATAGGAATAAAACAAATACAATAAGATTGCAAGAAAGAATCCGCACTGTATGCATAAAAGTGATACATAGTTGTCGATAGTGATACAGCAAAGTTAAAACACTTTAGGTAAGTATTTGAAAGGTTAAGGTCCAATTTGATGCAATATGCCATCCATCCCGAAATTACTTTTGAAGTATTTAAGGAGCTCCCCTGGGTGTTTAATTGTGCTCAAAGCACTTGAAGTTAGTAGGGACCTTAACAAGAAAAGTTTTTCAAATAAAGCCAGAATCCTACTGTTGCTTGAAAGCATGAAGGGGCATTCTCAAGTTCAGAAGCATAGCAAACAAAATTAATTATGCTTCTAATAATAAGCTACTTTCACAAAGATACTAAAAAATAATGCACTAAAAGTTGCCATTTCATTAATAGAACCAAAGACCTGGGCAGAAGAGCATGAATAAAGTGCCTGTCCATTCACACAGTAATGAAGGAACAAGGGAACTAGAAAGTTGACTGAAGAAGGCTGGAAAGCATGCTTGACATGTTCAGATAAGGGGAATACTTTAACAAATGGGTCAAGGAAAGGCTTCAAAGACAATCAATGGAACAAGCCAGGTAGAAACAAACAATGAAGACATATCATGAATCGAACCAAAACTTGGAAACATAGGATCCAAGTTCAGAATAATGCCATTTTTATAAGCCTGGTCCAGCTAAATAGCAAGATGTTAATCTCAGTGTTTTACTAGGCATGCCTCCGACTTTCTATTTTATCACAAATGATAAATCAGATTTGGCTGATTACCATATGAACATTGCTCCAGCTTTGGAAGCACTTCATATGGCATTCAAGACAAATGCTATGATCAGAGACTATGAGAAAGGCACACAGAAAATCATCTACTGCTGCACATTTCTTTCTTTCTTTTATCCTTCTCTTTTACTTTTCCAATTCAGCAACATTCTGTATTGGTTTAGTAAGCAGCCTATTCATGTTCAAAAGACAAGAATGTGTAGATAAAGTGGTGCTGGAAATCCATAATTTTATGTTGAATCACTAATCGGAACACAATATGCAACTTTTTCAGAATTGCAATGAACAAACCTATCAAGCAACCGCCATCGGTCTCCAATCTTAGCATCAACATCATCAATTTCTTTTTCAAGCTTTTGGAGCATAGCATCAACCTGAAATGCCAAAAAATAAAAATAAAAAAAAAAATTAAATACCGTGTTAGTTTCCATGTTTAAAAGACCAAATGTTACAATCACCAATGCAGGTAGTTAACAAATTGAGAACAGCACGATTGAAGCTAGAAGAGTGTTTTAACTAAAAAGTCTATGGAAATAATTACCCTGTCTATAAGTGCAGAGGAAACTTTGTCACCAATTGCCTTCTGAGCAGTATGGTCACTATGCTCTCGGGCAGCTTTGTATGCCTTCTTAGCTTCTTCTTCATCTTCTGTACCCTCTTTCTCTACCATACTGTTGTACAGTTCTACCTGAAAACAGTAAGAGCAAGAAAAAAGAGAGAAACTCAGTAACTTCAAATTCCTAAATAATATCACAAATATGACGACAATATGAAGATAATAGTCAAATTTTATATACAGGTATATCAAAGAGGGAAAATATATTTTTTACTGCACACTGTAGAAATCAGAGTATTTTATACTAAATAGAACATAAATCAGAGTTTTTATATACAACCTATGACACTACTTTAGGAAACTCTAAGTTAGGAAAGATACTAAATAGGAGATATGATCCCTTAAAATAAGGGATTTTAATAAAAAGAATATCTACAAAATATTCCTAAAATATTTACAGAATATTCCTACACTCCCCCTCAAGCTGGAGAATATACATTGTATAATCCCAGCTTGAATAGGAATTTATTGAACACAAGTTTTGGCAAAGCCTTGGTAAGAATGTCTGCAATCTGTCCTTCTGAAGGAATGTAAGAAAGAGTGGCTGTCTTTTTGTTGACTTGATCAGCAATAAAATGCCTATCAATTTCAACATGCTTTGTTCGGTCATGTTGAATGGGTTCTTGGCAATCTGAATGGCGATTGATTATCACACAAAACTTCAAAGTGATCCTCCCGATTTGTGCCAAGTTCTTTTAGTAATTTAAGTAGCCAAATTCCTTCAGATATCCCCAAAGCTAGTGCTCTAAATTCAGCTTCAGCACTACTTCTTGAAACAACAGATTGTTTCTTACTTCTCCAAGTTGTAAGGTTACCCCAAACAAAAGTGCAATACCCACTAGTGGATCTTCTTTCGGTGAGATCTCCAGCCCAACTAGAGTGTAAAAATCTTAACAGATTCATCTTGTGTCTTCTTAAACATTAAGCCGTGTCCGAGTTTTCTTCAAGTACTTGAGAATTCTATTTGTCTGCCATATGCTCTTCAAGAGGATTAGTCATGTGTTGACTTATCACATTTACGGAAAAGCTATACCGGCCTTGTCAAGGATAAGTAGATTAGTTTCCCAACTAACCTTTGAAATTTCTCTCTGTCTACTAAGGACTCATCTTCTTTATTGAATCTCAAGTTTGCCTCCATTGGTGTATCACCGACTACGACCAAGAAAACCAATTTCTTTGAGTAAATCAAGTACATACTTTCTCTGGTTGATCACAAGTCCTTTTGATCTTGCCACCTCCATTCCTAGGAAATACCTTAGCTTTCCCAAGTCCTTGGTTTCGAATTCCCTGTTTAACAACTTCTTCAAATTGCTAATCTCTTCCTCATCATCTCCAGTAAGAATGATGTCATCCACATACACAATTAGGATAGCTTTCTTATTTGTAGAAGTTACCTTGATGAAAAGCGTATGATCGGCAAGGGACTGCTTGTAGCCATTTTGAAGAATGACTTTAGTGAACCTCTCGAACCAAGCTCTGGGTGATTGTTTTAACCCGTATAGAGACTCGTTGAGCTTGCAAACCTTGTTGCTACCTTCAATAGAGCCAGGTGGCAATTGCATATAGACTTCTTCCTCAAGCTTGCCATTAAGAAATGCGTTTTTTACATCAAGTTGGTGTAATTTCCAATCGCAATTTACAGCCAAACTTAGGAGTACTCGAATAGTGTTAAGCTTTGCCACAGGTGCAAAAGTTTCTGTGAAGTCTATCCCATATGTTTGCGTGAAACCTCTGGCCACTAGTCTAGCTTTGTATCGTTGGATACTGCCATTGGAGTTATACTTTACAGCAAAGATCCATTTACAGCCAACAGCCTTTTGTCCTTGAGAAAGATCTGTAAAGGTCCAAGTAGCATTTTTCTCTAGTGCACAAATTTCCTCTTCAACAGCCCTTCTCCATTTTGGATCCTTTAGAGCTTCAGCTATGCTTGTGGGAACTTGTTCTTTATCCAAAGTTGCTGTAAATGCTTGAAAAGACGGCATCAATGAATTATAACCAGTAAATTTTTCAATAGGATGCTTGGTGCACTGTCTAACCCCTTTTCTAATAGCAATAGGAAAGTCATCTAGAGTAGTGGACTTACTGATTTCTTCTTCCATTTCGGCAACTGGACCCAAATCCAATTCTCGGCAAGAATCAGATTGCAAAACAGTCTCAGGGATATGTCTTCTTTTTCTTGTGTAGACACGAAGCTGTTTGGGTGGTGGTGTTTTTGAAGACATCAATTGGAGTAAGTGTATTTTCGGAAAAGTGTTTAAAGTGGGTGTAGGTGAATTAGTCATAGGTACTACAGGAGAATCAATGGGAGCATTCACAGGTGACAGATCTGCAGGTAATGGCGAACAAGATGGCAATTCTGAAGGTTGAGAATGAAGATTAGGAGGAGATACCTGTTGTGGCTGAAAATCACTCCATGTTTCCCCCTGAATTTCAACCTGAGTGAAATAGGAATCCTGCTCATAAAATGTTATATCCATAGTGGTGAAAAATCGTTTAGAAGGAGGATGATAGCATTTATAACCCTTCTTAAGTGAAGAATACCCAACCAATACACATTTTAAAGACTTAGGATCTAACTTGGACTTATTAGGAGCAATATTTTGGATAAAAACAGTCAGCCAAAAAATTTTAAGTGGCGAATGGAGGAAATAGGCTTAAAATGAGGAAAGTCTGCAAAAATATAGATTGAGGCGTTTGAAATTTTAAAACCTTACTAAGCATCCGGTTGATTAAATATGTGGCGATTAATAAGGCTTCCCCACAAATATTTAGGAACATTAGTGGTAAATGAAGAGAACGAGTAACTTCAAGAAGGTGCTATTTTTTCTTTCGACAATGTCGTTTTGCTGTGGGGTTCCAACACAAGAACTAATCTGAACTATGCCCTTTTCCTTTAAAAAATCACCTAAAGACCTAGCAAAAATTCACCGCCATTATCGATTTAAAGAGCTGGATTTTAGACCCAAATTGAGTGAGAACCATGTTATAAAATTGCACAAAAACACTAGCAGCTTTCAGATTTATCTTTCAGCAAATAAGTCCAAGTTATCCTACTGTGATCATCAATAAAAGTGATAAACCACTTACAATTATCAGCATTCTTCACCCGAGAAGGGCCCCAAATATCACTATGGATCAAAGCAAAAGGGTAAGAAAGCTTGTATGTAGAAGGAAAATAAGATGATTTAGTATGTTTGGCAAGAGAGCAAACTTTGCAAGAAAAAGAATTAGGCCTTTTATTAATGAATAGAGCAGGAAACAATTTTGCAAAGTATTGGAAACTAGGATGGCCTAAACGAAAGTGCCATAACATAACAGTATCAACTTTTCCTAAAGCGGTAAATGACTTGGAGATCTCGATTTTAGGAGAGGTAGGGAGGATGTAGAGACCATTATGCAAGCTGGCCTTACCAATCATCTTCTTCGAGTTCAGTGCCTGCAAAGTACAATCACGATCATTAAAAATTACAGAGCAGGTGCAAGTCTGTGGACAATTTACTAACAAAGATGAGATTGCACGCGATTTGGTACAAAGAGAACATTTTAAGTGCAATCTGTTCATTGAGAATAACGATTGCCATGTCCTCTATTTTGCACAAGGTACCATCACCGTTTGACACTTTTACCAAAGGTATGGAAAAATTGTGAAACAATGCCTTCTTACTCATATGATCCAGTAGCACCGAATCGAGGATTCAATTAGGAGTCAACGGGAGGAGAAAATGCGATGAAGAAAGGTTACCTTCGGATCTTTTATGACCAGATTACCCTCACAAGACCCTTGAAACTTTCCAAATAGTTTTGAAGTTCAAGAATCTGTTCTTTAGTGAAACTAGTGACGTAAGTGGCAACAAGGCTTGATTTATTATCTCGAGAGTGCTTGGACTTCCATCCACGAGGCTTACCATGAAGCTTCCAACACTTCTCCTTAGAGTGGCCAGGCTTTTTGCAATGATCACATCAAGGTTCCCCGTTTGGAAGAGGGAGATGATTGATGGGTCAGTAAGGCAGATCTTTCAGAAGTGGAATATGGTTCATCAGACAACATCACACACCTTCGGCTTTCTTCCTTCTTGACCATAGAGAAAACCTCTCGAAGGGAGGGAAAAGGAGAAATAGCTAGGTCCCTGCCACGAACCTCGTCCAGGTCCTTATTTAAGCCTTGGAGAAATTGAAAAAGTCTTTGTTGAGTAACAATTTGCTGATAAAGAGCAGCATCTCTTGGATCTACCCAATCATAATGTGCATACAAATCTAATTGTTGCCAAAGAGCGATAAGGGTATTGTAGTAGAGAGTAACAGCATGGTTCCTTGTTTAAGGGTGGTGCTTGATCTTCAACATGATATAATTCAGCAATGTTATCCGTGCTAGAGTAGGTTTCATGGATGCACTCCAAATTTCAGCGGTGTGGTGTAAAGAAGAAAGTTTCGCTTATACTGGGGTCATGGAATTAAGGAGCCAAGTCATAACGACCATTGTCACGCATCCACTTAGCAAAACCAGCATCGATCCACAAGAGCTTCTTGATTTCACCAAGAACGTAGTCCAATCTTTCTCTGCCCAAGAGAAAAATCTTAACCGATTGGGACCATTCAAGAAAATTGTTGCCATTCAATCGATGGCGGTGATAGTCGAACTGCATTTAATCGATGGAGCATCGGAACCAAAAAATTTTCTGGATTTGAAGTAATCTCAAGTAAGAGAAGGAGTTTGGACATGGTCTAGGTTGAAAAAGAAATCATAACCTAAGCTGATACCATGTAGAAATCAGAGTATTTTATACTAAATAGAACAAAAATCAGAGTTTTTATATACAACACACTACTTTAGGAAACTCTAAGTTAGGAAAGATACTAAATAGGAGATATGATCCCTTAAAATAAGGGATTTTAATAAAAAGAATATCTACAAAATATTCCTAAAATATTTACAGAATATTCCTACACACACTAAACAACAGAACAAAAGTTTCTAGTTGTTTGGATCATTATATTGATCAAGCTTTTGAAACAAGCTTATCAAAAATTTGGTATTAAGAACTTTATGAATGTTTCTGTACGAATTGGATCTAATACAAAGTTTACATATATCATTGGAAAGTTCATGCCACAATTTCAAGAAAAACAAATGGTAAATAAATATGCAACTCAAAGATCATTTTTTGATGATTATATGATCAAATATTGCTAACCAAGTTCCAAATTTGAATTTTATATATCTCGCTTAATTTGAATTGCAATATAATATTTGTATAACTAGAATAGAATTATGAATAGGTTTAAAAACATTGCTAAGAACCATTGGATATCATCAACTAATGAAAAGATTAGATATAATGAATAAAAACACAAAACAAAAGAAAGGTTTGTCCTTTGATCTTTAATAAGCTTAAAGTAAATGAGGTTGAAATCTTTCTATTTATAAATGATACAACTCTTTATTTCAAAAAATTTTAAGTCTATCTGAAAGTGGATTATCAATAAGGTACAGAATGTGGGGGGAGGGGGTGGGAGTTAACATAAGCGGACACTGGATTATCAGTTTTCACCGTCCTCTCAACAATCACATTATTTGCATGTCAGGTAAGTAGAAAGATTAAAAGGCCTAGAGGAGCTAAGGCATTATTTCGAAGAAATGGTGCTTTCTTCAATTGTCTCACCAGGAGTTCCACTTGGCAATACAAGCAGGGAAAAAAATAACATTTCTGTTCACAGCTAGTCTGCCCTTAAGGTGCTCAAGATGAATTGGATTTCTCTCCCTCTTCTCTCTTTCCACTCCATTTACTCTACTTACTCATAAAGCTCTTCGGGTTTGGCAAGCTTTGAGCTTGTTAAAGTTAGCCAACCCAAAAATCTCAGGTTGGCTTGGCTTATTTCAAGGCACAGACCTTAATGCCTCTGAACCTATGCAACCTTGATCAGCATTTACAAAATGTGCATGTGTGATTAATAATCTGATAACAATTCACAAAGATCACCTATCAACAACCTTGACTAATAATGCACATGAATAAAATTAAACTAGGGAAAGAACATAGTATCATGTCCCCTGATAAATGGAATGAAAACTTGAAGAAACAATAACCAGTATACTTTCCAGAACTATTTTGCTTTAAATACCTCTTTCTTGACAAGTCTCAAGAACTCTTCACGCTCCCAGCTGACCGACTGAAAATAGTAGCAAAATGTCTAGAATCAGAGTACAAAACATCAAATATAAGATACACATAGAAGGTATTAATAACGTTGGTCCTTACGGATGCAGAAGCTAAAACAGCTAATGCTCGGCTAAGCTCACATAGCTGCTCATGTTTTTCCAATGTTTTTGCTTTTGCTAATTCTTGCGCTTCTTTTGCTGTGGAAACAGCCAGCTCTTCCAAAGCCACATCCTTTTGTTTGCTAATAGATTCTTTCAACTTGGCTTGTTCCTCTTCCTCCTCCTCTTCTTCCTCCTACACATTTGTTTATCCAGTTACAAACAACAATAGGATGCAACAAAACTCCAATCTACAGATCTAAAAATCAAATGGTATAAAATTACACTCACAGATGTAAATGTCTACAGAAAAACAAAATCAACTAGTGCGCTTCAAAACATGGAATTAAGCACTGCAATCCCAATGCAAAAGTTAGGTTTATGGGAATAAACCCTTGAGATTTACATGTCTCCTTTTCATTGTAACCCACATTGGCATCAACCTATATAACATGAACTAAACCTTGATAAAATGATAATTCAGTTAAGACAAAACGTTTGTTTTTTCTTGTTTTCCAGTATCATGTAAGAGAGCAAAGAATGGAATCAAATAACAGGACAAAAAATCTCAAGGCCTAGCGAAAAAAGAAATTGAATATGGAACAAATAATTATTTCCCTCTCTTTTAAGAGATTGCAACGTCATGCAAAGCATTAACGCAATAAACCTTGATAAGTTCTTCCTGCATTTCAAGGAATTCCAACTTTCTCCTCCTTTCTGAAACAGAATCTTCAGATGGTAAAGCTGTAACTCCAACAGTATCCACGACCTCATCCGGAAGAGAGGAGAGTGTAGCTTGAACAGCCTCCTCTGGTCTGACTTTTCCAGACACGGTGAACGCTCTATAGAGAAAAACAAGGAAATAGATTTTTGAATGCAGTCATAGGTCAAATAAAAATACAAAAGTGAACATGCAGACTTACCTAGACAGAATCAATAGAGAAGAGGGAACGGAATGATTGAGAGATAAATCCAGCCAGTCACACAACTGTCAAGGGAAATAATATTATTATTACACTAAATCCTATAAGTACCACTCATTAGTCAATCAAGGTAGAAAAAAGGAATTGAGGTTCCCAAGCACATATTTTACTCAAAATACAATCCCACTAAGTTATCAAAATTTGATACATGAATGCATGTAATCATGCATGTAGGCATGCCATAAAATCCTACTGCTGTTAACTATTTGGGAAAGAAGCAAAACCAAATTGTTATTCTTCTGTTTGAACCTTCTCGTACTAATCCAAATCAATTACATTTTGTGATAGGCTCGAAAAATATTGGATAAACTTTTGCCTGAAGCAACAAAATTTTCAGTACCTGTTGCCTCATCTCCTCCACCGAAAGTAATCCAAGTAACCCCCGCTCTCTGCAAGCTTGTCGAAGCTCCGCTTCTGAAAGAGACTCCACACCCTCAGCTTGAATCATCTTATCATCATTCTTGATTCTATAAACACATACAAAATTTAACAATGCAAAATTTCAATAAATCACCCAAAACAGAATTGCGTAATTTTCTTCACCTCGTTCATGACATATTCATGATTCCTAAAACAACCATTAGTTTTTTATAAAGCAATAATGATCAGGACAAAAGATGCTTAAGCTCAAACTGTGTCAGCTAAGCATCATGTAAACATCCCCAAAAGAAAAGGCAGTCTTACTCTTGCAGTCTTTTCCGAAGCATATATCGTAAATATGCATCTGTACCATATGGACTGATACCCATATATTTGCACATATTCACTAAACGAGGCCTGTAACCAACAAAGGAATCAGCTAGCATCATCAAATAGTGTAATAAGCTGAAGGACATAACTATACCTCTTTTCTTTTTCCATCTATTAAGAAGAAATGAACAAGCACACACATCCAATGAAGAGATGGAGTGTGGGATAATTCCACAATAAGGCAATGCCAAATGAAGTACCAACCTGCTAATATTGTCTAAAGTAAGTTCATCATTAAACAACTTGGCAAAGCCTAAAATTTCATCATTGGATACACCTGCACCAGTTCTAACCTGTTCATATACCGGAATGAATCACATATTAATATTTTCTCTTAAAAGGAAAACCCACATAATTTCCCCAACACCAAAACAGTGAATCAGTTTCCTTTTGTGCCAGGAAAAAAACTTAAAAAGAGAAAAAGTACCTTGTTCATAAACTCAGCAAGATCTTCTGCCGTCTTTTTAACATCTCCACTCCGTGAGTTTTGGATTTCTTTTGCCATTTCTTTCACCGTATCTTGAAGAAACTTTGCATATTCTATCCTAGCATTCAGCCGTCTTTTCAATGCTTCCTGCAGGTTAAGCATTTCAACTGATACCACAATCTTAAATTATGTGTAATAAAATCAAGTTCAGTGGATTGTTGTTTAGAAATTTCACAAAGTACTATTATAAAAGGCAGACAGCCATAGAAATAGATAACATTCCTTCCTAGTATAAACAATCAGAATGATCGAAATACTAGATTAGCATAAATTGGCTAATTCTTAAGCCATGGGTACTACAAATAAGAAAGATAGTACAACAAGAGAAATTCTTCAGTAATGGGAAAACCTAAGGCAATTACCTGTTCTTTCATCTTGTCCTGGAAGGTTGAAGGTAACATGTTGGGAAATAGTTTCAAAAATACTGGTAGCAAGAACTCCATAAATGGAACTATGATGAAGACGGCAAAAGGAACTAGCCTAAAAATATCAGCTGTCGTTCTAGTAAGCTGTTGCCTTTCCCTTCTAGAAAGACCCTTCCCGCTTGCAAGTTTTACCAACAACCTTGAGCTTATCCTAATATCAGCCCAAAGTAACTTTGTACCCAACCAATAGTGTTGCATTGTAGATTTAAATTCATCCTTCCAATGGCGAAGCTTCTTTGCCCAGTCTTCTCTGCAGAAAGGTATAAAATAATAAGTATCAGAGCAATTACATCAGTTCAACTACAAACAAACTAGAGAAGTTTAAACCTGCTCATAGAAGCAACAGCTCTCAAGGCAGGTCCAATGCCAAGAATCATTGCCCATAGTTTCTTGATTAACGATTGTCCACTTTTGGTGGAGTCCTGTACCTGCTTAGCTTTGGCTTTGGCTTTCACTGTACTCAGGCCTTCAACTGCTTGATCGCATTCCTCGGGTGAAGCCTCCTTCACCTTCTTAGAAGCCTGTTGTTCTTTTCCATCACTAGAACCACCTAGTTCAGGTTTACCGGCGGTGGAAGTCAAAGCAGAACGCGCAGATTGTGAAAACCATCGGACTCCCAGTGGAAACTTAAATTCCAAATTTCCCACTAGAAAACCCGAGTTTGAGATTCCGGATGAGTTACTCCTATGATATTGTGCTGCTAGAAAATATGATAGCTCATTTTTTAGAACTGAAGGTAAAACGACTTTCTTAAAATCAGAACTTGGATAGGGATGGCTTGCAACATAGGGTGATCCTTGTGAATCCTCGGATGTAAATGATTGTCTATGCCCAAAACTAGAAAAGCCCCAAATCAGGGAAGTAAGTCGAGTTGGGGAATTGAAAATGTAGCTCCTCCTTCGCAAGATCACTCTTGAAGCCATTATCAAATAATTCCAACTTTATCAATAGATAAAAAAAAGTTCAATAGCTGACCTAGCTATTTGACTTAGCCAGTCTGCAGATAAAGGATAGAAATAGAATGGATTACTCGTAAAAAGACATTCCTGTCAGCAATAGAAACTTGGAAGATTTCACAAGCATAATAATGCAATTCACACACAACGATTACCAATTATTCCCAGATCAAAATCAAACAACATCAAAGCATAAGACGGACCAAAGGGGGGGGGAGGAGGGACATAAAATTGCCTTCATCTTTAATTTTTCACACTGGTTAGGTAGAGTTTCGTTGAATCATTCCAGACAAATTAGAATCTTCCTTTAAAAACTTTAAAACCGTTGATTCAAATCTCCAAAGCATAAACGTATTGAAAACTACATTTGAGATGAGTGAAAATGAAGATTGAGACGCATAAAATCTAGAGATACGCATAAACTTAATAAAGCAAGTGAAAGGAAAAAGGGTGATTGTGAAACATACTGTTTAAAGAAGCGCAAGGAATTCGTTGAATAATGGAAAATCTGTTACGAGTTTATTTAAACGGAGAAAGCGGTAGCCGAGTGAGAGTAAGAGAGAGCGAAAGAGAAGGGGCTGGAGCGTCGAGGGGTAGACGCCCTGGACGGGTCTTTACTTGACAAATATTCAGACAGTAAAATTGTAGAGCCAAAAAAATAAAGAAAAGCATTAAAGCTAATAGCGTAAGTAAAATATTGGCCAGAAATAATTGCTGAACAACACAACAGTATGTAAAATTAGTAGAGGAAATGTTTATTTTAGGTAAAAGGTTCAAATAGCCCTCAAATTATTCCAAGCAAATCAATTAAGCCCCTTATAGTTTTTTTTTAATTAATTGAGCCCTCAAATTGAAGAATTTCATATAAAAAAAATCTTTTGACCATCTTTGACCGTTATTTCATTGATGTGGCACTTCACTTCAGCTATCATGTTACCAAAAATAAAAAATTCAAATAAAATTTTATTTTAAAAAATGTTTACTTTTTTTATTAGAATGAATCTGGCCAATCATCTACCCAAATTTATTTCAAACTTAATTTTTTAAACTAAAAAAAAAATATTTTTTTGAAAAATTTAGATGTTTTAAATAGTGTTAATTTACTCAAATAATATAAAAAATTAAATTCTGAAATGGGTTGTCAGCGAGATTAATTACGGAAATGATATGTTTTTTGGGTGGAGCATTTCTCATAGACGACACCACCTGTTTTTTATAATTTTTTTTGTGTTTTTTTAAATATTATTTTATTAGTAGTGTCATTCTCATAGGCGGCACCACTTGTATTATTTTTTCGGGTATAATACATGACCCGTGTATATGTACAAATGTGGTATAGGATAGGTGGTGCCTATTTGGTAGGCGTCACTGGTGACTCCAGCCTTATAGGCGGCACCAGTGCTTAAATTTTCACCTATTTAAACTCACCTGAAAATCAAATGAGTAGGAGATATCTAAAAAATTTAGCTGAACAGAAGTAAGAAAATAGGGAGAAAAAAGAAAGAAAGGAAAACATAAAGAAGGATAAAGTATTTTAGTTTATTTCTTTTTAAATAGAATAGAGAGTTTTGTTAGTAATTTTGTTATATGAAAGTTATTTTGTTAGGTTACTAATTTTGTTAGCTTTTAAATGAAAAATTTTGCATTAAAAATTTTATGTGAGTACTTTTTTTGCTATTCGAAACTGTTTTGAGAATTTTTAATTTTTTTAACAGATCTAGTATTGAAGATGGAGAATCAATTTTTCGTATGCATTTATATCGATGGAGAAATTTTGACAACAACCGTGGGATGTAGATTTGAATGTCGCCAACAAGTAGTAATGGGATTTAATAGAAATATCTCGTTTGATGATATGAAGGAAATGATTAGTGCAACAATTGATAGACATTGTGGGAGAAGGATCTCGAAACTTTTCTACAAGTTTCCAGTTTCGACGGATCCCATAAAATTCACAGAAATGGAACTTGTAGACGATGAAGACATGGAGACAACAGTTGCTCTTTATTGTGGAACTCAGAGCAACCAAAATGCATCGATTCAGTTATTTTCTGAGTTAGCTGGTGTGGAGCCAAATGAATATCCCACTCCATTAGGTGAAGAACATGGAGCTCAAGAGCCGTGTATGGTGGTTCTGATATCATATGTTGATAGTCAATCAACTATATGTGGGATCAACATCAATCTTAATACTGCACCCGAGACTGATGTGGTTGGTGATGATGTATACCATAGTAATGATCCTTCTGATCACTAGGTCATTATTGATAGTGATCTCGACGTAGACGAGGTCCCGGATGATATTGACAATGAAGGTGTGAATGATGATGGAAACGTTAACGCGTCTTCAGTCAGGAACCAGATTCGTTGTATTGTGATACATAATAATCCTGGGGCACACATATTGCGGATAAACCTCGATGCGGCACACACGGCCAAGTTCCCAAAGTACCCTAAAATATTACCTGCTCACTGGCTAGCCGTAGATTTCGATCCTGAGGAGTTGTTCGTGCGCAAGAGATTCGAAAGTAAGGAAGAGTGAGTATTTTCCATTAAGCGGTATAGCATGAATATATCAATGGACTACAAAGTCATTGTGTCTAAACCGACATTATATATTGAGGAGTGTTGGAAGTCGGCGGAAGGTTGCAATTGGCGGATACGAGCTGCATTTATCCAAAAGCTGCAGATATGAGAGATACGAAAATTTGTTGGGCCTCACACATGCATTTCAACCGTATGACAAAAGATTATTAAAAATTTGATTCCAAAACTATCTGTACGTCCATCATGCCAATGGTGAAAGACATGCCGACCATTAAAGTTTTGGTACTGATTGCCAAAATACAGGCACGATTCCAATATCGAGTATCATACCGGAAGGCATGGATAGCTAAACAGATGGCAATGGAGTAATTGTATGGAGATTTCGATGCGTCATACAATGAGTTACAGGGATAGATAATCGTTATGTGGGAGTAAGTACTGGGGACTATCATTGAGTTACAGACACGACCTTATTACGGCCTGGATGACTAACTACAACCGAGAAAAAGAATTTTCCAATGGATGTTCTGGACGTTTTATCTATACGTGCGTGCATTTCCCCATTACAATCCGTTTGTGCAAGTAGATGGGACATGGCTATACGGTAAATATACATAGATCCTACTTTTTGCGATTGCTCACAACGGGAACAAGAACGTACTTTTGATAGCGTTTGCCATCGTAGATAAGGAGAACATGGAGTCATGGAAATTCTTCCTTACAAACCTGCAGAGGTATGTTACTAGTAACAATAATATTTGGATCATCTCCAATAGAGGGAGATGATTAATTGTCACCATTAGGCGTTCCGGTGTGCCATGGAGATCAGTTTACTGCATTTGGCACATCGCGGCTAACTTCCACTGAGATTATAAGAATGCAGACTGACGGAGACAAGTTGTGAGAATGGGTAAAGAATAACCTTATCCTTTTAATATATAACCTAATGTTTTAGGGCGAGACTGTAACTTATATTTTCTTAATACATACACAGTGCACGAGCTAGAGCCACACATTTTCCAGAAAAGGATGACTCAACTTGAGAGTGACATAGAGGGTCACATGAACACATCTTTTCGACAATGGTTAGGTACTATGAAGTAGTGGCAATGGGCTCAATGTTTCAACGAGGGCTTTCATTATGGTTATCTGACCACTAATTTGGCGGAGAGGGTTAACTATGTGTTGTTGAAAACATTACATCTTTTGATTTCATCTGTTTTGTCAGCTACATTCTACAGGTTAGCTATCTTGATGCCAAGAATGGGGCAGCACCAAGTCAACCAGATGGAGGTGGGACACGTGTTTGTCGAATATGTCAGGAATGCAATGGTTGCAAACCAGTGGATGGCGAGGTCGATGAATGTAGAAGTATATGCACAATGTAATGAAATGTTTCAAGTTACAAAGACCATCGATCGTCGACCTGATATACCACCTAGGTCTTACGGAGTTGATCTCTGAAACAGACGGTGCGATTGTAAGAGGTTTTAGACACTTCATTATCCCCATGCACATGTCGTGGCAGTTTGTGCTAAAGTCTCGCTCAATGTTGAACAATTTATTGATGAAGTGTACACCCTCGAGCACACTTGAGTGTATAAGAGAACAAGCTCTCCGTGCTTCCTAGCCTATCTATATGAGAAATGCCTCCGACAACTTTTAAGCTTATCCCAAAAAAAGAGTTGCATGGGAATCCGAAAAGTCGTCCACAATTATCCAAAATCCATAACGAAATGGAAATTAGGGAGAAATTTGATGGGGAGCTATGAGGCGTATGCAGATTAGCGGTCATAATCAGAGTAAATGCCTGCTCTGAAACTACGATATTAGACAATCGTCGCGATCAGGTAGGAATTGAGATATTGTTGAAGCCCTATTAATTACATTCACTATATGTAGATAGGACTGAATCTAAAATTTGTCTAAAATTTGTTGCAATTATTCTAATTTGAATTACAAAGTTAGTTTAAAGCTTGTTTCATTTATATTGAATTAAATGCGTTTTTACTTAAATAATACAAAGTTTATTATTTAAATTGCAAAAAACCTTAAAATTAATAGCTGAAATGGCAAAAAAAGTCATTACATAAATACAAAGTTGACTATTTAAATTACAAAAAAAGGCCTAAAATTTATAACTAAAATGGAAAAAAAATCATTACATAAACATAAAGTTATTTAAATTACAAAAACCCCCTAAAATTGATGGTTTGATGGTGTGATCTTAGGGGTATTTTTTGTGGAGCTCAACGTTCACATTACGGGTGATTGCAACGATCAACATTTTCTTCACCCGCATGAAAGGGTGTGTGAAACATAGATGAAAAATCATATGTCTCAAACGCCATCGATAAACTTGAGCCGAAATTAGTGGAGTACGATGTTGGATACGGGCAGGGAGGAGTGGAGTACAGTGATGGATACGGGCTAGGAGGAGTGAAGTACTGAGGTGGATACAAGCTGAAATGACTGGAGAACTGAGGTAGTAGTGAGCTGAAGATATAAAAATCTGAATGATATCCGTTGCCTGACGAGCCCAGGAAATAGTTATCACCCTCCAAATCTCGATGATAAGAAGTATCCCAGAGTGTAGTTTCGGCTCTGCCTCCAGCTCTACCTCTGGATCAGGTGCATGATGTGGATCTGGAAGGAGTTGCCCAAGTCGTGTCGTATACGGGGGGACTACCATCGACCACCCACCAAACAAAAATGTTTTCCTTTTATTAGAGTACCACTGTATGTACTCTAATGAGGACTACAGATCTAAAGCACAATCCATCTAAGGTACCCTCTCCAAACGATTGTTCCACATTGTAATATATTCTTCATGCACTTCCACCCAATCATTTCTATGTTTCTCCCTCATGTTAATCCCATGGTTCTCCCCCAATCGTACTGGCAGTATCAGAATATACTGTATGTAATCGAACTACCAGAGTATTCGATCACCATGATACCATTTCACTATCTGAAAATTGATAACAGATGTGCTAATACACTATAGGTTTGAGTGGACGTAAGCAGACGAGAGAATAACCACCATAATTTCTGGAATAGAATATGACATCTAAATGAACTGCACATCTAATAACATGGTTATATTAATACAGGTCGAGTGAGATAAAATAATAAAATTAAGTTGATATTAGAAAAACATATGCATGATTCTCGATCATCTGACGGTATATCGAAACCGTGTATTACCTCCCGATACCTGGATTAGTGCTCCATCTACGAAGTGAAATTGTTAGAATAATATAATCTGAAAAAAAGTCAACTAATTGTCATAATGAGTAAAAATTCATCACCTATTAACGAGTGGAAATACATATGATTGGTGACTAATGGATGCCAAGAATGACATCCGTAATGTAACACCCCTTACTGTACCCGAGACTGGGATAAGGTATGAGGCGTTACCAGACACATACTTAAATTATTTTCGGAAGATACGTGTTATAAAATTTTGTTTTAATTTAAAATCGATCACACAACATTATAGTGTCCCGATTACGGACTTGTGAGGCCCAAAACATACATTAAAAGCGATCCAAAACTAAACCGAGAACTATAGAAAATTCTAGTAAAATTACTAGGGTTATGCTTCACACGCCTGTGTGGAGGCAAAACACACGCCCCTATGCTTAGAGACACGCCCATGTGTCCCACCCGTGTTGAATTATTTGGATTTATTTTCCATTTCGAACCTACAGGGGTTTTCACACGGCCAAGCACACGTCTGTGTCCCTCACATGGCCTAGACACGCCCATGTCCAAAAACCCAAACATTCTATTTATGATGTCATCATTCATTTTAAGGCACACGGCCAAGGCCTCCACACGGTTGAGACACATGGCCGTGTCCCTACCTGTGTGTTTACTACCATGCAATCTGACCTAAAATTTTAGGTGCAAGGGACATACGGCTAGACAACATGCCCATGGGGCTGACTATGTGTCACACACGGCCTAGACACATGTCCGTGTGTCTACCTGTGTGGACCTTTTTAGGGTTATTTTCCAAGCCTTTGGTTACCCTCTTTCATCCATACACACTTAGAGACTTTAATGGTATTTAACATGGCCTAATTATACTCTTAAACAACCTTGACATAACTCATTGCATGTTAACTTCATCTCATCAGTTTAGTACATGCTAAATTATCCTTTTCGTATTAGGGATTAACATAGCACATTTTACATTTAGGCCATGTTGTAGCCATATACCATTGTATGCTATGTCCACTCTCAAATTATTAGGTTCCATTCAATCATTCATTCATGATAACCCTCATCATCACATCTCATAATACAATTAAACTTAGACATCCATCATTGGTAGGTTTACTACCTACATCAATATGAGCCATATCTCATGGCCATATACAAAAGAATAAGTATACAATTTAGGCCCTTACATTTGCTAGCCAAAAGACACATATAACAAAATAACCAAAAATCCTATACATGCCATTACGCAAAATGAAAGTATCTATATACCAATGCAGGACAAGTCGATAGTGTGTTGATTCTCCAACAGTTTTTCAATCTTCACGAGTTCACGAGCTCTTTAAGACAGGGAAAAGAGAAGGGGGTAAGCATTTATATGCTTAGTAAGTCCGGATAACTAGAAAGTAAACTTACCGGTTAATTAGCATACAACCATATTTAGGCAAAAATTCCAACAAGCATGAAATAGTTTCCCTATCACATACACTCAATCATCAAGTTAGTCTCATAACAATACATGTTGTCGTTTGTCTTAGATGAGCTCATCAACTCAATATTTCCATATTTATTTCTCATGTTAATCCCGTTGAATTCCCCAGAAATCTCAATGGATAGCCCAATTATCGTCAAGTCATACAGGTGATCATCTCAAGTACGCACTCCCATGAACCTTATATCTTACAGTGGGATTACCAGTCCAGGCTAAATCCTCGGTAGTAGTAACTCACAGAGCAATTTTGGGATTGCCAGTTCAGGCTAAATCCCTTTTAACGACAATTGCTCTCATAAGCTCGGATTTGAATTGCCAGTCCAGGCTAAATTCAGTCCTCAAATCGGATTACTCGTTTGGGCTAAATACTTAATGCACCCATATTCTTCAGGAGGTTCGATCACTCAAGGAACACCCGTTCGGGCTAGATCCTTTCTATTTTGAGATCATTGGATTACCCATCGGGGCTAAATTCTTTTCTGCAACACATGCAAGATCTCATGTCATGTAAGCTATAATTTATCCATCGAATCTCCCTTTCTATTTTAATCGGGACATTTATCATCTTTTCAATTTCACTACCACATTTCATGGATTATCATGCAACGAATATCTAATTTTTCATACATTTAAGAACATGCATATTTAAGTATATTAAGAGTTTATTTCGGGTTATACGAACTTACCTGGTAATTACTTCGGTTTCGTATTTCGGTTATTCTGAAACCGAACATTTTCCACAGTCAACCTTTGGAATTGGTTTCTCGGGGTCTATATCAATAAAATTTGGCTATTAATACATCGCATTTTCATTTTAGGATTTAAAACTCACCCCGAGCAAAATGACCAATTTTCCCTTAACCTTTCACACTTTTACAATTTAGTCCTAAGGCTCGTATAATGAAATGCATGAACTTTCTAAGTTATCAAGCCTAGTCGAATATTTTTCTTGCCTATAGCAGCCCACATTTTCTTTCATTTCACATTTTTCTACCCATTTTCACAACTTTTACAAAATAGTCCCTTAAGCCATTTCCATGAAAAACTACTTAGTAAAAGTTGTTTACTATCCTTTAAACTCTCATATTCCTCCATAAATCATCAAAACGCAAACATCTCATGCATGGGTAAATTTTTGAACATGAATCCTAGCTTGAAATATGGGTAGAAATAGAGAGAGCATGTTACAAGGATCTCAAAAATATGAAGAGCATTAAAAACGGGGCTAGGGAGCACTTATTATTGAGCTTGAAATGTTGGAAACCCTAGCTATGGAGAGCATGCAAATTTCAGCAGCATGGAGAAGATGAATGACATGATTTTGGCTTATTTTTCCCTTTTTATTATTTAATTAACTAAATGACAAAAATGCCCTTCATTACTAAACTTCCAAAATTTTCCATGCTTGCCCATTTTTGTCCTAAAACTTTGAAATTGGGCAAATTACTCTTTAAGGACCTCTAATTAATATTCCAAAGCAATTTCATACAAATTGCTTCTAGAATCCAAGTTTTGCAATTTATTCAATTTGGTCCCTAATTTCGACACCTTACACATAAAATTTCTTCATGAAACTTTGAAACATGCTTATTTTCATATCCTAGATCTCATAATGATCATAACATAATTATTTTAATGTCAGATTTGGGGTCCCGAATCTACTATTCTGATTAAGCCCTAATTTAGGATGTTACACTTAAAGTGCCCACGACTGCAACAGTATAAGGCATCTGCCTATGTCTACCGCAGAAGGATCTGTCGTCTGAAAAAGTCCGCGATACAACATGGCTAACACTGCAAACCCCCAACTGTACGAACGGGTGTTATGTAAATTAGATAGTAGGGCTAAGTACATCAAGTGGACCCTATTACCATTTGCATCTGGCATGAGTACACCCCCTATAAAGTGCATAATATAAGCTCGAATGGCATGCATCACCTTCCATTCATTACTTGGAAAATGCTCGAAATTGGCCTTTAGCCATGAAAACTTCAAACTCGTAAATTTTTCTTCACTTGGCGAGCGTCCAAGTAAGTCATAACAAAGGGCAACCGGCCAAGAGATCGAACTTATGCCCGTGACCACATTCTCGTCGATGGGGAGCCCGAGCTGCAGTGCAACATCCTTTAGAGTGATGGTGCACTCCCCGCATGCCAAATGAAATGTGTGGGTCTCTGGATGTCATCTCTCGACTAAAGCGGAAATCAAGTCGTATTGTAGATCAAAGGTCCGGATCAATGCCACTGATCTGAATCTGCCTAACTCCAAGTATAGCGTTAGACGTTCATCTAGTAGAAACCCTACACTATTAACACGACCCCTCAATGCGTGGTACAGGTCCTGACATTATTAAATTAACAAAATAGTTAATACAATATAATTTAATTCTGCAAATAACATGAGTATCAAATAAAAATTTCATTACCATTTCATTAATAGTACTTGATATGTGATTATTATTATTAATCAAAGAACCCATTTATTGCAAATCTGTAATTAAAAAAATGAATTCATTTAATTTGTTGCAAAAAATACAATAAATAATTTCTAATTTCAGAAATAGAAAAACACGGTAAATATCTCATAATTTACCGTAATTTACCTACAATAAAAAATTTATGTTAGTTTACAATAATAATATAATTAACATAAATATAAACTATCTAAACATAAAAACATATGAATTAAAATTATTTCTTAAAAATTACATTTCTAACAAAAAACAATTTATATAACCTAATCATAAATTAATAACAAAATAACTATAAAATTAATTTTTAAAAAAGTTCATTACTAAAAATAGAAAACACTAAACTAAACACTAACAATTTATATAACCTAATCATAAATTACTAACAAAATAACTATAAAATTATTTTTTTGAAAATTACATTACTAAAAATCACAAAATCCTAAACTAAACACTAACAATTTATAACCTAATCCCATAAATTACTAACAAAATAAATAACTATAATATTTTTTAAAAGAAATTTCATTACTAAAAATAACAAAACACAAAACACTAACAATTTATAACCTAATCATAAACTACTAACAAAATAACTATAATTTTTAAAAAAAATTTACATTACTGAAAACTCACAAAACATAACAAATAAATTACTAATAAAATATTTATCAAAATAATTTTACATTAATAAAAAATCACTAAATACTAAACTAAACACAACAATTTATAACATAATTCTAAATTACTAAGAAGTTAATTTTAAAATAATTATAAAAAGTTACATTCATAAAAATATTAAACCAAAACCATAAACACTAAACATAAACAATTTATAAATAATAATTAAAAAAAAAAAATTTCACAACATCTTAATTAAACTCTTTAAATTAAAAACAAAATTATTTACTAAAATAATACATTATCTTTTTTTCTTCTCCTTTCTCTGCTTTCTTTCTCTCTTTTCTTCCCCACACACCGGTGTTTAATCTTGGGGGACCATGCTTATAAGGTCCCCCATTGCAAATTTTCTTTCCCTTTTGAAGGGACTAAACACTACCTTGGCAGTGTGTTGTGCGCAGGGGGCAGGAGAAAGCTGAGACACTGGGAGATCAGTGTGCAGGGGTGAGAGGACTAGTCACTCTAGTGCCGCCTTGCTGGTAGGCGCGACCAGTACCGCCTATCTGACAAGCGTGACTGATGCCACTAATCCAGGTGGCGCCACACGCGCGGGCAATTTTAACCCGTATTTTGATCCGCTGACTGTATTTTGACTCGGTATATATATAAACGTTTTAAAAATAAAATAATAATATCTTTTAAAAGTAAAAAAATTATTATAAAAAAAGTGGTGGCGTCTATGAGAAAGGCTCCACAAAAAAAAACATACTAGTTTGGTAAATAATCCTGTGACAACTTATTTCAAGATTTAATTTTTTTATATAATTTGGGTAAATTAACCTTTAAATGGTTTTTATTAATTTTTAACTTTTGAACATTTTGAATTTTATTAGTATTTTTTTATAAATTTTAATAATTTTTCAAAATTTAATAATTTTTTTAAAAAATTAAAAACTTTAAGTTTGAAATGAAGTTAGACAACCCCTTTTTCAAGTTCATTCCAGTAAAAAAAATGAAATTTTTTTATTTAACTTTTTATTTAATTTTTTTTTATTTTGCTTACACATTAGTATCATTAACGACCATGTTGGTGAAGTAACTATCATTAATGAAATTCGCCTGTTCAAGGGCTCAATTGAGTGTAAAAGGTTAGGAGGGGATCAATTGATGTGTTTTTTTTAATAGTTCATGGGCTATTTGGATCCTTTTTCCTTCATTTTATAATACTAAATTCAATAGGCAAAATACTTATTTGGCCCTGCAGCTTAAAAGAAAAATCTTTTTAGCCCTCCATTTAATTTTGGCCTCTTTTAACCCTTAAACACCCTTAAACTTACATTTTTTGTCAAATCACCCCAAAATGGATGAAAAAGTTAACCTATGTTAATTTTACTAATGTGGCAGTCCACGTATATGTTACATTAATAATTAACTAAAATTTTTAAAAATTTCCAAAATAGAAATTTTTAAAATTTTTTGTAAAATTAAAAAAATATTATTGATGTTTTAGAAAATTCAAAATCATATATTAAAAATTAATTAATTGTTGATGTGGCACCCATGAGTATGTCTATATTAGCAAAGTTAACGTTTATTAACTTTTTCATCCATTTTGGGGCTAATTTGACAAAAAGTGCAAGTTCAAAGGTTAAAAAAGACAATAATTACATGGAGGACTAAAATGCGTTTTTTTTTTTGTAAAGTTGGAGAGCCAAATAAGGCTAATTTAGAGGTATGTGCCATTTTTTTACTTAGCGTTTTAGGCCCTTTTTTTTCAAAAATTAGGGAAATAAGTCATTTTTAGAGAGAGAAATGAAAAGTGTGTCTAGCTGGGCACGTTTTCTGTACACTTAGTAGGAAAGTGCGTCTCTCCTTAGGTTAGGATTTTTAATATTTTTAGGTTTAGGGCTTTTAAGAGGGTTTTGGTTTTTCAATTGGAATCACGGAATTTCATATGTAGTTTTGAGGAGTCGGGGATATGATAACACACTTCATAACACATACATTTCATATGTCATGGCGGGAAATGACCATCACCTCAGAAACTAATTTTAGGGAAATCAGGATTTGGGTGATAGTGCTTGATACGAACAAGGGTCAAAGTCTAGGTAGAGGTCTCAGTTGGAGGTCGTGATGCGGTCACGAATTTGAGTATAACTGGGAGCTAGTTAACGGTCGTTACACGGACACAAATTCAAGCTTTTTGGATACCCTTCAAATGATGCCTTATTTATACCATATATAAGATTGAGGTCATAATTCTAAGGAAAAACAGAAGATTTTTTAGTGTAATCAACGTAATTTTTTTCTTTATTTCCAAGTAGCCGGTATCTTTAACCTTTCATTCTTATCCAAAGGCTGACACCGATGTGGACACAAGAGGACTCTCAAGGGGAGAACCAATGTTTCAATGGAAGTAGAGGTCAAACTCGGGTTGACGCAATAGTGGTTGTTGTTATTAATAGGTTGTTTAATAACGAGAACCGTCGTCAGCCCGAAAGGAGCATCACCTTTACTTTACTGAAACAGCCATTCCCCTCCTGAGAGTCCTCCTGCGTCCACAACAGTGTGGGCCTTTGGATAAGATAAAAGGTTAAAGGTACTAGTTGAATAGAAATGGAGAAAAAAGTTATGCCAATTAGCTAGAAGGCCCATAGTTTTTCCATATGATTATGCCCTCAAACTTCTGCATGGTATTTATAAGGAAACATTTTTGGGTATTAGAAAAGTTTAAGCTCGTAGCCATGTAGGCTCTCCGTTATACATTGATCCATGACTGCAATGGTCGTCAATTGAGACCTCCATGCAGACTTTCACTCATGATCATACAAAGAAAAATCACCTCAGAACTCGGCTTCCCCAGGATAGGCTTCGGAGGTAATGGTCTCATCTCGGCATGATATATGAAATATGTGTGGCTTGGAGTGATATCGTATCACCAACAACTTAAGAATACCTTTAACATGAACCAAATATTTATAGCGACCCAAACTTTTAAAACTGATAAATGTTTTATAATGGAGGAATGAAGAGGCTTGGGGAGAAGTTGTTTGAGGGATGATGAAGCATTGAGTGGGAAACCCCTTTTATAGGCACGGGGGAAATGTTGGATTGCAAATAAGAAATTTCTCGTTGTTGAAAATGCACTGTAGAACTAGAGTGTTGGACGAATATATTCAAAACGTGCTTACAATTGACTAAAAAATACGACTAGTTAGGTACTTTTAACTTACAGCAGAAGAAAAATATTAGAGAAAGCACGCCTATGCTTTTTCTAACATTTTTTCTTCTACAGGTTAAAAGTACAATGCCCAGAGAATCTTTCTATATAATTGATACACGTTATGAGGCGTAGAATACCTTAAGGAGCACAGTTTTGATGACATTAGATGACTTTAGGAATGTGTTTTCAAATAGTACTTTGTATTTCATCATCATTATTTGACGAATACATTTATTCACAAATGGATTTCGAAGCATGTATTTTATTTCTCGCTGTCTAGTTTTCCTATTAAAAAGATGTAATTTTCAGAACTTAGTCATGCAGTAAATTAATATCAAACATCGAATAGTTGAGTTGCGAGAGTCGTATGTACTTCTTTAGACAACCCTCATTTATCTTATTACTTTTGTTAATCCAATTCGTGACTAATATTTAAATGAGTCGATGAGTAAAATTCGTTATTTACTATGATAGTCAAATCTGTAATATAGCGGTTAGGGTGGTATTTCTAGGAGCTCGGTCCGTTGAAATGGTGTTCAATCCTACCATTCAAATGCGTAAGCTACGGACTAGAATAGGGACAAAAGTTGGGGGATCGACCCGAGGAAAAATTTTAAGGTTGCAATGTAGATATCTTGCTTCTGTTGACCACTATAGGTATGACCTATTTGATGTGAATGGCGAGCTCCAGCTCGAGACAATCATACCATCTCACTGCTTAAGCAGAAATGTTGTAATGGAGTTATACATCGAGTTTGCAGAGGTTGATGGATCTGGCCCATCTTCGACCACCATTGCGGCGAATGTTGGAATTGAAATTGGTAGAAAGTCTTACTACACGATTGTACAGTGGGTTTACTGGCTTGTTACAAAGCCCTTACTACGGTATCCCTTAAACATCTATGGGTAAACATTCATCGATTCTAAACTTTGATGGCCAGTACCAGTTGGGTTATGATCATAACGTAAATCTTGACACTTAGGCTAAACATTCAGTTAGTGCATTCAGTTTCATCTTCAGTACGGGCTTGATGTCATGGGGAAGAAGCACTTATACTAGGGGTTCATCGACATACACTGAACCCAAAACAAATGTTGATCTTGGCAGGCATATGGGTTATAGGAAAATCGATGACTTAGTCCTCTCGATGGGGGCTGGTGAGGGTATGTTGAACCCCATACTTGAAGGTGACAATGAAGGCACAGATGAAGAAGAAGATACAGTCGAGAAAGAGATGCAGGTGAGGAAGAAGAGGCAATAGATGCAGTTGATGGGAATGAGTCAAACCTTGAGCCAATCTGGTAGTGCGGTTCGGATGGTTCAGAGGTGGCACTATTTTCTGAACCAGAGCCGGTTCCAATAGAGCTAAAACCTTGCGGGTCTAATGATGACAGCTCGGACAATGTTTTAGAACTAGATTCACTCTTTAGGGTATATGAACCTTTGCCCCACATGACCAACATCGACCTATTGATCAAAGGTGGTTTAGAGTTTTCGCAACTACTGCACAGAACACCTAGTCATGCAAGCACATCGAGTGATGTACAAGTACTAGAAGTTGAAATGAAATACCAAAACAAAGATGCTTTTCTTGCTGCACTAAAGTGGTACAACTTCAAGAATGGTGTAGACTACTATGTTACGAAGTCTCTTTCTGAGAAATTCGAGAGAAAGTACGCAATACGCGACGGAGATGCAAGTGGAAAATCATGGCATCTTTGTGGAAGAAAATTTAGCTGTGGATGATAAAGAAGTATTCCGATCCACATACTTGTGTTGTGGCAAGTGCAAGTTAGGATCATCCCAGGCTAGACTTGGACATGATTTCTGACATTATTCTACTGATAGTGAAGACGAGTCCTAAGATTCTTGTTCTGATGTCGATTGTGAACATCCGTAGCTAGTACATCTATACTCCATCGTACTACAAAGCGTGAGTTGCAAAATAGAAGGCAATGGATAAGTTGCATCATGGGTAGGACTTTTCTTACAATTATTTATGGCAATAATGTCAGGTGTTGGATTGATACGTTCTAAGTTCTATAACCGGTCTAGAAATGAACCCAACATACTCCAACAATCAATTGGTCCTTGGAAAAAGAGTATTTCATCAATTCTTTTAGACCTTTGAGGAATACAGAAAAGCTTTCCGGCATTGGAAGCCTTTGGTGCAAATTGACAGCACCTGGCTATACGGAAGGTATCAACATTGGTTGTTGATTACTATTTCTTAGCATGGTAATTGGAAGATTCTATCGAAAAAATTTGCAATAACTCCCGTAGAAATAACAGATGATTAGGATTTCTTTCTAAACCAATTATGTTGTTGTATTTACCCGTAGCTCGACATATGTGTCATATTGGATAGGAGAATCGGAATACTGTCTGAGATTGAACGGCATGGTAGCCTTTGGGATCGCACCCATCATAGGTACTGTTTACAACATGTTGTATCCAACTACCACACAAAATAGCCTTTGAAAAGTGAGCGGGATCAAGTCATTGACATGGGTTTGTAGTTCCCACTATTTGCACAGTTTTGTTATACCATACTGGGCTTGTTCTTTGCATTCACATGTATGATTTTCTCAACAGGTTACAAACTCGTCCAACATCGTTTCTATTAAATGTTGAATAACTTGGATACCATCAACAACTTCAGTGTAGCATACCTAGTGAATATACCCTTCAAATAATGGATGTAATCATATGATGGGGGTTTATGATACGAGCACATGACGTCAAATGTAGCTGAGTGCATCAATTCCATATTGAAAAGGATGCATTATTTGTTGGTAACATCGGTTGTCAAAGAAACATACTTTCGTCTGATTGTCTTGTTTCCAAAGTGGGCAATAAGGTATGCTGGACAGATAACAGACGACCATACCTAGTGCGAGGATGTCATGAAAGAGATTAAACAAAATATAGTGAAAGTGAACACTATGTATGTAGTGTGCCACTCACATCGGAACCAAGATTTTCTAGTCACGGAGGACGCTAGGCCTAACCGGGACATGTTAGGAGCATTATATTGTGTCGACCTACCAGGATGGATTTGTGATTGTGGGAGATTCCAAGCACTTTGGTTCTCATGTGCACATGTAATTTTTGCATGTGGGAACCTAAGAATTGAGTACACGCCTTACATCAACGATGTCTACAAGCTAGAATGCATGCATAGTGTATGGAGTCCTGAATTCCCACTCGTCCTAGATGAGAGTATGTGGTTGCTAGTGTCTAGTGTGCCATTCGAGTTGGCACCAAACAGGGACATGTGTTGTGTCTCGAAAGGTCGCCCGAATTCCACCCGAATAAGAAAAAATATGGATCTTCAGAGAGGGACAGTCAATAGAGATTATGCGAGTACTGTAGAAACCCAAGACATCCGAAGACAACATGTTTTGTGTTATGGGGTACATTAGGGCCTCAACATCACTAGCTTTATTTACTTTCAAAAGATATAAAATTTATTACAATGCCTCTATTATTCCGAGGTACCAAATTTGTTACTTCTTATTAACTTATGGTAGACTGTAACAAAGACAAATCTGAGTTACGGTGAAAATTTGGGGTTTTTTATTAACTTACGTACAACTTACGTTAGAATGTAACAAAGATAGGTATGAGTTGCAATGAAAATTTGTGGTTTCTTTATTGATGTCATCTATATTTATATCACGATAAATAAGTTAAAAAAATACATCATCAGCGTCGTTAGGGAGAATGTGTGCTGGATGACAGTGGGTGACAGTTGTGAGAAGGATTTCTACGTACAATTATTAATGAGGGCTCATAAATTGAATCGTCGCCATCGTTGCCATCATCCTCATTATATTTGTCTTCACACCCACCCTCTTGCTCAGCTTCATGTTTATTTTCACCTTGGTCTCTATCGTTTTCCTCCATGTTTGAGTGTGGTGTCATCCTAGCCTCCCATCATGTATCCTCCACTTCAGTAGAAGATGGTTGCACCGATGATCCACCTCGATAGTACAATGATGAGGTGGGTGTCTGAGACACCACTGACATGTAAGTGTATGGTGTCCCAAAAGTTGTATACATCGGCATTGACTTGAGCATTGAAACTAGCATCGATTGTAGGATCAGTGACGACATCGGTGTCATCATCGTTGAAGGTACATGTGGTAGCATCTGGTTCAACATATGTGACATAATTGAAGCTGGCATAGGGGTGTAGAATTTAGGCAACATCGATGCCTCAAAATATGTACTTGTGGGAACAAAAGAATCAGGGATGTGCGGTGCTTGTGAAAAAACAAAGGGTTAGTGAAATGAACAGGAATAAGTGGAGTTAGTTGACTGGGATATTGTATTGACGAACCCATAGTGTGACTGTGTCTGACCCTACATTGCTAGGGTGGTTGTTGTTGCCTCTTTTAACAATGTTGCCTACTTCTCGCCTCCACCAAAAGCAGATACGACTTGCTGGTGACTCTGAACCACGACATGTACTCCAAACAGGTTGTCGTATCCGAAAAGAAAAATGGTTCGCAGATGGGTAAGAATTCCATCCTACTATCCCAAGCGCCAATGTAATCCTTGTGAACCTCTTTCCAGTCCTCGTCATTCTTCCCCTGCAGGTCCACCTTGTGCAGCTCTTCCATGTCTTGCGATGGCGGTGGAATTTTTGGCCTCCACCTGAACTACAGTAACACTAGATCCAATTTGTACATTTCCACCATTGCGAGCACTATCAACGACACCTTCATGTCCCATAATTTCTGATTGGCCAACAATTTTGACGAAATGTAATATATGATATCGGTGTCGGCACATGGCATCCATTCAAACTGAAGTGCACAATTGTAAATTCTGTTATGGATGGAATTTTATTTTACAAATAATTGCATAATTAATATAGGTTCAAAATAATCAGTAACTAATCTCGCCTTCCAAGTGTTGATCTAACAGCAGCCTAATATCTTCCATGTCTCGCGGTGGCGGCAAAATTTTTTGCCTCCATCTGAACTACCATATCACTCGGTCTGATTTGTGAAATTCCACCATTGCATACACTATCGAAGACACCTTCACGTCCTATATCCTTTGATTGGCCAACAATTTCGACGAGATGCAAGATATGATATCGGTGCCAACGTATGACATCCATTTAAACTGAAGTGCATAATTGTGAATTCCGTTATATACAGAATTTTATTTTACAAATCATTGCGTAATTAATATAGGTTCAAAAGAATAAGTAACTAACCTCGCCTTCCGAGCATTAATTTAACAATGACCTAATATCTTTCCAGTTGGTTGGGGTAATCCCACGTAACTCAACCCATGGTTCTACTTGTAACACCCCAAACCCGGCCTAGAAGTTAGGCCCGAATCTGGCGTGTCACATTGAAGTGTTTTTCGAAAACCGTGTTCTCATTGAAAACCCTTCTTACTATTTAAAATCTCTGGCCATTTTAAAACTTGTGAAAACCTCAGTTTCTGTTGGTTTTTTAAAAGTCATTCTCTTGTAAAACATTATTACCTTTAAAAATTTATTTGCTGCGGAAGCTTAATTTAAAGTTTTTGCGGAAACGTGATATTTTGAAAAACAGTTATTATTTTGGACAAGAAAACTGTGTTCTACTCCAACAGTTATAAAACAATATATAAAATTCCAAATTTAGAGCCAAAAATTAGAAGAGGCCATATTACATTCCAGATCAAATACAAGTACTTGTAAATAGATAACTTAAAAGAAAATCGAAAACCATAGTATTTGTGTGGCCACCTCCGAGTCCCTCGCAGCACCGATCCTCCTAATGTTGGGGATTGCCTGCATAGTTAATAAACGGGGTGAGTTTATGAAAACTCAGTGTGTAATCCCTTCCTAAACTAAAATAGTTAGTAAACAGATAGAATTCAGAATCAGTCTAGGCCGGAGCCCATTACAGTAACAGTGCATACGGTAACGGTCAGGGCCTAAGCCCTATTCAATACTAGTACAGTCTGGGCCTAAGCCCTATGCAGTGACAGTGTGGGCCTATGCCCAAAATAGTATAATCACAAAACAGGTATGCAACCCAACCCAATCCAACCGGTACACACTAACTCCGTCCCTCAGTACACATTATGTGGGGATATAAATATTGACCCACCCATCCGATACATATCAATGGTAGCCTGGTTGCAGTACTACCTCAACAGGACAGCTCAAGGCCGTAAACAGGACAGCACATAGCCATAAATAGGACAACACATAGCCGTAAACATCGCAGCAACGCTGCCAGATAACAGGACAGCTGGAAGCCGTAAGCAGAATGGCACAATGGCACAAAGCCATCGATAACTGCATTATGTTAGGCACATAGCCCTCAGCTAGAGTAACATAACCAGCACACAGCCCTAGGTAAATGTGATTGACATAGTCATATATAGGTTGGCACAAGCCATAATCAGAATAATTGGCTTTAAGCCATCGGTAGCTGTATCATGTTAGGCACATAGCTATCAGCGACGGTAATATAGTCGGCACATAGCCTCGGGTAAATATGATCGACATAGAGTCGTCAATATTCATATATTGGGCTTAAAAGCCACCGGTGGATCCACGATTGTCAAGCAACCATGTGATCCTTAATCAGTGGATCCACGGTCGTCAAGCAACCATGCGATCCTTAATTGGTGGATCCACGGTCGTCAAGCAACCATACGATCCTCAATTTCTTCCTCCATTTCATAATCCCTACCCATGTGCAACATAATATTATATAAATGCAACAAATATACACACGACATACAAAATCATACAAATCACAGTTACAACAGTCCAATCACAGTCATATATTCTCAGTCAAAACATAGTCAAATCAATCAAATTGTATTATCAATGAGTCATATACCCTAGAGGGGCAGTATGGTCTTTATACCTATTAGGGGTATTTTAGTCATTTCACCCTACAAGGATGTTTTGGTAAATCTACAATCCAAGGGTATTTCGATAATTTTGCAAAATAATGGTATTTCTATAATTTTTGAAAGTCAAGGGAATTTCTGTAATTCTGTAAATCAGGGGTATTTTTATAATTTTTCAAATCAAGGGTATTTCGGTAACTTTCCAAATCAGGGGTATTTTGGTAATTTTACAAATAGAGGGTATTTTGGTAATTTTACAAGTCAAGGGTATTTTAGTAATTTTACAGGTCGAGGGTATTTCGATAATTTTACAAGTCGAGGGTATTTCGGTAATTTCACAGGTCAAAGGTATTTCGATAATTTCACAAATCAGGGGTATTTTGGTAATCTTAAAAAACCAGAGGTATTTTGGTAATTTTACAAACTAAGGGTATTTTGGTAATTTTTCTAATTGAGGGTATTTTGGTACTTTTGTAAACCAAGGGTATTCAGTAATTCTACCCGCAGGGGCATTTCAGTAATTTTACCCTACATAGATGAGATTCACACGATCCAATCCAATATTTACTACACAATCATACAATTTATCCACTTGGGCCCAAGGGCCCAAAGCAACCTAAGTCCACAAGAGCACTCATGATGGCCTAAACCATCACGTCAAAGCTCCCACACGTACGCTCGTACGTTCGTGTGGCTGCCAACGCCGTGTGACTGGTATTTCAGCATTCTGGCATTTTCCGTTCTACGGCTAGAATAGTGCGAAATACGCACTTGTTTATGAGAACGCGCCGAAGTCCATGATCACCAACTTTGGGACATCCTACATTCAGTCTTAATCACTTTGCCCCCTCCAACTCATCTGGTTCACTCTATTTAAAGCCAGCTTCTTGCCAAATCCCATTTTAGCTTCCCAATATAGGATTACTTTCAACCATTAGGAAAATTTCTTCTTATTATTATTTTTATGACCACTTCAACCACAGAGTTCCAGTTTAACTCCACCTCCTACATAGCTCAAACAGCAAAATAAATACCCCATTGCGCATCCCAAGACTTGAACCATAGACCTCACAGTTACACAATGCTTCACCTTGCCACTTCACCATAGGCTCTTTCTGTGTCATATTTTATCCTCAATTAATTATAAGGCATATGTGCTAACGTCCAGATTCCTTTAAAAGAAAAACCAAAATAAGTTGCAAGAGCCAAGACTTGAACCCAGGCTCACTTGAAACCTTAATGACGCCACAACCACTAGACCATATGCTTCCTTATGTCATTTATTTACCACAATAACTTAAAAGGCCTTTATCCAAGCACCCAGGGTTTTATTCACTTAAAACCAAAATATTTGCTAAAGCCCAGGTTTGAACCCAAGATTTCTCCAACACTTTTCAGGGCCATTGACCACTTGAGCAGACATTTAATTGTGTCATTTCCTTGCACAATTAAATACTTATATACAACCTCCTTATGGACCCATACTCAAGGCCCAATACTCCTAGGCCCAAATTTGGGGTGTTACAATTCTACCCCTTAAAGAAATTTCGTCCTCAAAATTTCCAACTATCTGAACAAGCGCTTAGCTCAATCTACACCACTGCGTCCCCGCTACACACTCTAGTTCCAAACTACACTAATACACTTTTAACTTAATCTCAAAACCTCTCATATCCAACCAAACATCTAACCATAGAAGCAAATAGATATTTACCACACATGCATACAATTTCTATATTCAAACATCACATCCAAACAAAACACACCTGACTTAAAAGGAACTGTGCAATCTCGAACCTGATGCTCTTTAGACCTGCATCTAAGACACGCTCTTGACTTCCTCCAGCATTCGCCCGGATGGCTCCTTTTGCAGCACTCACAAGTTGAAAAGTTCGGGCGTGCCTTAACGCGTTTCACAGAACGAGGCTCCTACTTCAGAGGACTGTTATCCCTCTTTCTGCTGCACTCCAAGCGCCTAGCCTGAAGTGTTTCACTATACGCCTTAACTCTTGCCTCGAACACTTCTTCCAGCACTTCCCTTACCAACCGGGTCAGTGCCTCCGACCAAGCTCCAGGTTATTATTACCCGAAGTTGGCGAGCTTACCTTGACTACAGTTTCTTGAACCATCTCATGTTCTGGGGAGACGGGCAATTCCTTGTGACCTTGCTTGCCTTCGGAATCCATCACAGTACTGTTGCTAACTAAATAAAAAATCTGTTTTCCAGAACATACATTGAATAAATACAAAATCTAACTTTAAGTACAGTCTAACAGAAAACTTACGGATTCAGCGTCGGAGACTCGGTAACCACACTTTCAGGAATATATTCAGAAAAAAATTTCAAATACTTCAAATCTTTTCAAACCTTTTTGAAACAATTCTTTCAAAAATATAATTTTAAAACCAATTCCACAGTCGAGTTCTACAACCTGGCTTTGATACCACTAAATGTAACACCCCAAACCCGGCCTAGAAGTTAGGCCCGAATCTGGCATGTCACATTAAAGTGTTTTTCGAAAACCATGTTCTCATTGAAAATCCTTCTTACTATTTAAAACCTCTGGCCATTTTAAAACTTGTGAAAACCTCAGTTTCCGTTGGTTTATTAAAAGTCATTCTTTTGTAAAACATTACTACCTTTAAAAATTTATTTTCTATAGAAGCTTAATTTAAAGTTTTTGTGGAAACGTGATATTTTGAAAAACAGTTATTGTTTTGGAAAAAAAACTGTATTCTACTCCAGCAGTTATAAAACAATATATAAAATTCCAAATTTAGAGCTAGAAATTAAAAGAGGCCATATTACAACCCAGATCAAATATAAGTACTTGTAAATAAACAACTTAAAAGAAAATCGAAAACCATGGAAGTTGTGTGGCCACCTCCGAGTCCCTCACAGCACCGATCTTCCTAATGCTGGGGATTACTTGCATAGTTAATAAACAGTGTGTAATCCCCACCTAAACTAAAATAGTTAGTAAACAGACAAAATTCAGAATCAGTCTGGGCTGGAGCCCATTATAGTAACAGTGCATACGGTAACGGTTAGGGCTTGAGCCCTATTCAATACTAGTACAGTCTGGGCCTAAGCCCTATGTAGTGACAGTGTGGACCTATGCCCAAAACAGTATAATCACAAAACAGGTATGCAACCCAACCCAATCCAACCACTACACACCAATTCCGTCCCCCGGTGCACATCATGTGAGGATATAAATATCGACCCATCCATCCGATACACATCAATGGTAGCCCAGTTGCGGTACTACCTCAACAGGACAGCTAAAGGCCATAAATAAGACAGCACATAGCCGTAAACAGGACAACACATAGCCATAAACATCGCAGCAACGCTGCCAGATAACAAGACGGCTGGAAGCCGTAAGTAGAATGGCACAATGGCACAAAGCCATCGATAACTGCATTATGTTAGGCACATAGCCTTCAACTAGAGTAACATAACTGGCACACAACCCTAGGTAAATGTGATTGACACAGAGTCATCAATAATCATATATTGGCACATAGCCTTAGGCAAATACGTTTGGCACACAACCATAATCAGGTTGGCACAGAGCAATATGTATGTTTGGCGCAAGCCATAATAAGAATAATTGGCTTTAAGCCATTGGTAGCTGTATCATGTTAGGCACATAGCCATCAGCGACAGTAATATAGTCGGCATACAGCCTCGGGTAAATATGATCGACACAGAGTCGTCAATAATCATATAATGGGCTTAAAAGCCACCGGTGGATCTACGGTAGTCAAGCAACCATGCGATCCTTAATCGGTGGATCCACAGTCATCAAGTAACCATGCGATCCTCAATCGGTGGATCCACGGTTGTCAAGCAACCATGCGATCCTCAATTTCTTCCTCCGTTTCATAATCCCCACCCATGTGCAACATAATATTATATGAATGCAGCAAATATACATATGACATACAAAATCATACAAATCACAGTCACAACAGTCCAATCACAGTCATGCATTCTCAGTCAAAACATAGTCAAATCAATCAAATTGTATTATTAGTGAGTCATATACCCTAGAGGGGCAGAACGGTCTTTATACCTATTAGGGGTATTTTAGTCATTTCACCCTACAATAGTGTTTTGGTAAATCTACAAACCAAGGGTATTTCGTTAATTTTGCAAACCAATGGTATTTCTTTAATTTTTGAAAGTTAAGGGTATTTTTGTAATTTTGTAAATCAGGGGTATTTCTGTTATTTTCCAAATTAAGGGTATTTTGATAACTTTCCAAATTAGGGTATTTTGGTAATTTTACAAATCGAGGGTATTTTAGTAATTTTACAATTCGAGGGTATTTCTACCTTATAGGGGCATTTCAATAATTCTACCCTACAGGGGTATTTCAGTAATACTAGCCTACAGATATGAGATTCACATAGTCCAATCCAATATTTACTACACAATCATACAATTTATCCACTTGGGCCCAAAGCAACCTAAGCCCACGAGAGCACTCATGATGGCCTCAACCGTCACGTCAAAGCTCCAACACATGCGCTCGCACGCTCGTGTGGCTGCCATCGCCATGTGACTGGCATTTTGGCATTCCAGCATTTAGTCTTAATCACTTTGCCTCCTCCAACTCATCTGGTTTGCTCTATTTAAAGCCAGCTTCTTGCCAAATCCCATGTTAGCTTCCCGATGTGGGATTACTTTCAACCATTAGGAAAATTCCTTATTATTATTTTTATGACCACTTCAACCACAGAGTTCCAGTCCAACTCCACATCCTACACAGCTCAAATAGCAAAATAAATACCCCATTGCGCATCCCAAGACTTGAACCTTAGACCTCACAGTTACACAACACGCCACCTTGCCACTCCACCATAGGCTCTTTCTGTGTCATATTTTATCCTCAATTAATTATAAAGCTTATGTGTTAACGTCCAAATTCCTTTAAAAGAAAAACCAAAATAAGTTGCAAGAGCCAAGACTTGAACCCAGGCTCCTTTGCAACCTTAATGACGCCACAACTACTAGACCACATGCTTCCTTGTGTCATTTATTTACCACAATAATTTAAAAGGCCTTTTCCAAGCACCAAGGGTTTTATTCACTTAAAACCAAAATATTTGCTAAAGCCCAGGTTTGAACCCAAGATTTGTCCAACACTTTTCAGGGACATTAACCACTTGAGCAGACATTTAATTATGTTATTTCCTTGCACAATTAAATACTTATATACAACCTCTTTATGGACCCATACTCAAGGCCCAATACTTCTAGGCCCAAATTTGGGGCGTTACACTACCTGTACAATTGATATACTAGTTCAAACATATAATAAATAAAAGTAACTACTATACAAACTATGTATTTATTAACAAATAATTTTTACCTTGTCATCAATGGGAACATGTATGGGTCATTCACTCGGGAACGTAAAAACGGTAGCCAGCACTAGGCCTACAACTGTAGCAGGAGCAGGCAACCATTGATTAACATCTTATCTAGTTTTGTGTCCTGACACAACTTTTAGTACAACGTAACCAACACGACTAATCCCCAACTTAATCGTCCGCATTCTTTAAAGTCCAATAGGTGTAGCAGCCACCTTACGTGCACCAAATTTTGAGATTTATTGAGCATTAAAGTTCCTTCGATTAGCCTCAAGATGAATGCTCGGGCGTATTGTTCTTTGACGACGTAGGTCGGTGCGGAGGAAGCTTCTTGAAATTGGTTTCAAGCCACTTCATCTGTATCTAACCACCTTCGAACAAGTTTGAGATCTTCCCTAATAATGTCGTGCAGAATTCCTCTTTACCAAGAATGATCATTGATCCTATGATGACTGACCCATCCATCGACAGGCTGAGTTGTAATGCTATTTCCTCGAGTGTGATTGTACACTCACCATGCAGTTGTAATGACCTCTATGTTTCCACCAACGCGTTGACGACTGTAGGATTGTGTTTGTAGCCCCCGAGCATACAAGACGTATGAAATAATCCTGCCTCTTACAAGTAACCACAAATTTTAGTGATCAGAGGCATTGTCAAATTATGTATGATCCCCTCCAAAACATGATCATCCACTTATTTATAAAGACAAAAAAATTATTTTAAAATATTAAAAAAAACTTTAACTTTAACTTAATTGAAAATAACGAAATTTAAAATTTCGTCTTACCATTACTACTTGAATGATAGGAATATGCTTGTCATCAAAACAAATTAAAGAGGCTTTTATTCGTGAAAACTTAATCCGAATGAATAAAATATGGAATAAGTAGGAAAAATAATATTTTAGAAATGAGAATATCAAAAATTTTAGAACAAGAGCTTGAGAAAATTGAGAGAACTAAGGGAGTTGAGACAATAGGATGTGAGTTAAAAAAAAAAGTAAATTTGGGTGGTATTTATAGGGAAAAATTTGGACTGTTGGGCATTAATTTTGTTTTTATCGTTGCTTGGTCAACGTTCAAAAAGCTGCTGGAATTGACCATTAGGGGAAAACGCGTCCAGTTGGGCACGCTTTCTGTATAGTTGGCAGGAAAGTGCATTCGACCAATGTTCAAAAAGCTGTTGGAATTGACCGTTGGGGGAAAGTGCGCCCAGCTGGATTCACTTTTCGCTTGTCTTTCAAAAAATGGACTATTTCTCTAATTTTTGAAAAAAAAGACCTAAAACACTAATTTTTTTTTTAGAAAGAAGGGCATATACATCTAAATTAGCTGCCAAATAATATTATACCAATTAAATAATTCATGTTTCCTCCTTAAAGTAGACTGGTCTTTCACTTTGGTCTTTAAAGATTTTTTTTCTTACTTTAGAGTCTAACATTTTTAATCGTTCACTACTTCAATCCTTTGAACATTCAAAAAATGAAATGAAATATTCATCCAATCACAAATTGCTATGTGTTAGGTAATAACATCATTATGACATCATCATCGAAAAATTAAAAAATTAAAATTACAAAAATTTAAAAATGTAAAAATTTATTTAAAAAATTAATCTTAAATAAAAAAAATGGTACCTAAACTATACTTATTTTTCTCAAGTTGGTACGTAAACCTTTTTTGGTCACAAATGATTCTTAAACTATACTTCATAACCTAAAGTGGTACCCAAACTATACTACTGCCCAAATTACCCTAACCATTGAGTAAATCTCTTAGCTAATCATTTTGTTACATTTTGTAATTTTTAACTAAAAGTTAAATATTATTTCCTTAACTTTTTTTAATAAAAACTAATAAACATATTCATCTTTTTTGTTCTTCACTCTATTAACGGAAAATTCAAGGACTAGTTGAAAAGCATATCCAAACTCAGTTTTTGACAACAAAATCAAGAATTCAATGAATTTTTTTTCCTTTTTATTTATTTTAATATATCTTATAGGATACATGTAACACCCTCAACTGACTTGCGGAATCCAAAAACTCCGCAAGTGGTGTATGATATAATTCTACTTCAATTAAATTAGAAGTTTTTAGTTTTTTTTATACACTATTTGCCTCCCCACGGTTCTTTCTTCTCTTTTAATGCATTTTTTATCTGTTAGATAAATTTTCTTTGCAATCTTCTTACCATTTTTTTACTCAGCTTATTCCCTATATTTGGAGTTCAAGTTTTATTTGGGTTTTTTTCATTATAGAAATTCATCAATGATTAGCTATTTTATGCCAAGTATATAAAAAAAATAGAGAAAGTTATTTTAAGAAAAATAATACATAGATTTTGAATCGGGGCTGTAACACCCCGAACCTGAGACCATTGCCGGTGTCGGACACGAGGGGTTAACAAGCCAAGTTCACATGGTTTGCCCACCAATTTGACATTTCCCGTCAGGCTGGAAGACTGCATCACCGTCGCCTTAAAAATCATATCTCGAGTTTCAAAACTCGAAAACTGGTTTCGTAAATTTTCCCTGAATTTTGACTCATATATCCATCCATGGATTTATTTCTAGAATTTTGGATGGGCCAATTGGTACAGTTTATTAGTTAAAGTCACCCATGTTACAGGGATCGACTGCTCTGACCTTCGCGCGGTATAACTTGAATATCTCTCTGTACAGGGCTTTAATGCTGGTGTCGTTTGTTTCTAATGAAACTAGACTCAAAATGGAATCTGTACATATAAGGTATGTCGCCTAATTATTTCTGTATAATTTATAGTAAATTTTAAAGTTGCGACAGGGAACCCAGAAACCGTTCTGGCCCTGTCTCACAATAGCATTAATATCTCTTAACATGTAACTCCTATGACCATTTCGTTTCTTCCATATGAAAATAGACTCATCAAGGTTCATTTACATAGCTTATTCACTATTTAATTCCATTTCTACGAATTTTGGTGATTTTTCACATTCACGTCACTGCAGCTGGCAGCATCTGTTTTTAAGGTAGGTCTTACCTATTTGGTAGTCTCCATGAACCAACTAGTCTTTGCCATACATAGGTTCATATATGATCATTTTAACCATGCCAATGGCTGATCATATGACCAACATTCCCATTTCAAGCCATAGCCACATCATGACACCAAATATATACATACAAACCACAATTATTCTAAGTTCATGTTCCTTTTCGAGCCATTTTCGCATGGCCGTACATACTTACATCACCACATATTTAACAAACAAAGGGTAGTCCTATACATGCCATTTCAAGTTCAACCAAGAATTTATACCAAAATGGGGGCTTGATAGTGTGGATGACTTCGACTTCAACGATCCCGAATCCGATTGCTATCGAGCGAAATCTAGAAAACGAGAGCCAAAGCGGTGAGTAAGCATTTTTATGCTTAGTAAGTCTCAAGGAATATAATCAACTCTAATTACAGCAATACATTCACATAGTTAAATGCATCATTTCATTAATGCGCATTCACATAATCATACTTACTTTACCATCCCAACTCTTATGTTCATACACAAATAACGGCTTCATTAAGGCCGATAACTCGCTCCATCATAGGAGCGGATATTCATATGCTTACTCCTAGCGCATAAAGCACACACCGCACTTACCTTATCATTGGGAAATTTCACAAGTGCATTAGCTGAAATTTTCCAGCAAGCTCATAATTTTCAAATCACATACCTTCGGAGTTTATCCGGATGTCGGTACTCGTTCAATCGCCTTGGGACATAGCCGGTTATGGTAACCCGCACCAAGGCCAACGGACTTTACCCGGATATCACGATTTGCACAAATGCCTTGGTCTTAGCCCGGATTTAACAACTTGCACGAATGCCTTGGTCTTAGCCCGGATATAGCTACTAGCACAATTGCCTTGGTCTTAACCGGATATAAATTTCAGCATAATTGTCTTGAGGCTTAGCAGGATATCATTCAATTTCTCATGCACACATACATCAATAATCATTGGACATACATATTTCATTTTCGTTACTAAGGCTCAAACACAATTATAATCATTAGCATATTCGCCTTGGGACTTAGCCGGGTGGAATTCAAATACTCATACACACATGATCAATAATCATACACATCCATGTTTCATCTTACATAATTCAAGTAAGATCACTTCTTGAGGACTTACCTCGGATGTTGTCGAACGGCTTTTTCGGCTATTCGATCACCTTTTCCTTCCCCTTGTCCAATTGTGGCCCTCTTAGCTCTTGAGCTAATTCAAACAAATTCAATTTATTAAAACCTCATTGTGCTTGCTTATGGCCGAATATGACAAGGATTTTAAATGGTCATATGGCCACTCTTTAGCTTGAATACACAATGGTCATGCACATTTTATACTACATCAAGCAATTCAATACAATTTATTTGAGCATCAAGGAAATGCTAAGGCCTTCAATAGGCTACCCAAGGCGAATATTCATGTACATGTTGAGGCCAATTATGCACTTAATACCTCACAAAAACAGCATGCATTTTACTAGTTAATGCTTTGCATATTGTGGCTCAAAACTTATAATATAGCATCAAGCACTTATATGTGTGCTAGTAGAATTGTGCTTGAAATTTCACAATTATTCTTCAACATCTTCTTCTTTAAACCAACTTATTCATCACTTACTTCATAGCCAAAACATCATGTGCAAACATATATATACAATATGAGCATGGCGAATTTTCAAGGTGTCCATAGCCATCCAAAAATACAAATTTTAACTAACATGCAAGAAGCATGAACCATGCTCATGAATGGCCGAATATGACAATCATGCTCCTTTTCAACTTCAATCATGATAAATCAAAAAGAAGGCTCAAAATCTTGCTCAAGAGTAGACAATCCATCATTGCATGCATCATCATCAAGCTTCACACTTAGCATGCAATGGCTTTATCACCATAACAACTTTGGCCAAATACCATTTCCATGGCTTAACAAAGATTTGAGCCATGGCTAACATGCACATCAAGTTAGCAACCAAAACATGCATGAAACTCCTAACACAACCTCATACATACCTTAATCTTGATGCAAACTTGGCCAAATCTCCTTCTAGATCTCTTCCAAACCAAGCATGAAGCAAAAATCCTCCTTCTTCCTTAGTTTTGGCTCAAAGAAAGGATGAACAAAATTTTTTCTTTCCTTCTCTACAACTCACGGCAATGGGGGATTACCACACTCACACACATTTTTTTTCATTTTTTATCACCCATACACCTTTGTTTATTATTTCACCCTAATGCACCAACAAAACATGTTTCATGACATGTTTAGCCCATCCTCCTTGTCATGGCCGGCCACCACCTATAAAGGGGGAATTTGACATGCAAGTCCATTATTTTGCATGCATGCTTTAATTAGTCATCACACATTTCCTATCATACTTTCAAAGTTCATTACTAAGTCCTTTCTTGTGGAATTCACCCTTATAACACTAAATCAATCATCATAAAATGTCATACATGAGCACACACATATTATAGGCATCAAAATAAATTTTAATTATTTTTATGCCTCGGTTTTGTGGTCCCGAGACCACCTTCCGACTAGGGTCAATTTTGGGTGTCACAACTCTCCCCACTTAAGAAATTTTCGTCCCGAAAATCTTACCGTAAATAGGTTTGGATATCGCTCTTTCATAGAGTTCTCGGTCTCCCAAGTAGCTTCTTCTATCCGTGCTTGAGCCATAACACTTTTACTAGCGGAACCCGCTTGTTTCACAACTCTTTCACTTCTCGTGATAGGATACGAATCGGTTCTTCCTCATAACTCATATTAGCTTGAATTTCAATTTCGATGGACTAATCACGTGCGATGGATCGGATCTATAGCGTCGAAGCATCGAAGCGTGAAAGACATCGTGAACCTTTTCGAGTTCGGGGGCAAAATTAGACGATATGCCACCGGACCGACTTCGCCGGATATCTCATATGGTCCAATGAACCTCGGGCTCAACTTGCCCTTACGGTAGAATCGAGTATCTTTTTCCAAGGCGAAACCTTAAGAAACAATTTATCTCCCACGATACTCAATGTCCTTTCGTTTCAAATCCGCGTCGACTTCGACGATCGGAGGCTATTTTCGACTTTCACGGATTACTTTTACTTTCATTCAGCATCTTTAATCAAATCCACTCCGAAAATTTTGTTTTCACCGAGCTCGGTCCAAAACAATGGTGTACGGCATTTACGCCGTACAAAGCCTCGTAAGGTGCCATCTTAATACTTGATTGAAAACTATTGTTGTGGCGAATTCAATCAAAGGTAGGTACCATTCCATGAACCATCGAACTCGAGGATGCAACATCTCAACATATCCTCAAGTATCTCGAATTATCCGCTCGGATTGACCATCGGTTTGGGGGTGAAAGGCGGTCTTTGAAATGCAACTTGGTACCCAAAGCTTCTTGCAATTTCTTCCAAAATCGCGAGGTGAACCTCGGATCTCTATCCGACACAATGTAAATCGATACCCGTGTAATCTCACAACGAGAAACGTACAATTCAGCTAGTTTATCTAATGAAAATCCGTGCATACGGGGATAAAGTGAGCCGACTTAGTCAATCTATCAACAACAACCCAAATCGCATCCTTCTTACTTGCGACAATGGCGGTCCGGACACAAAGTCCATTGTGACTCAATCCCATTTCCACTCGGGTATCGTGATCGGTGAAGTAATCCTCAAGGCACTTGATGTTCCGCTTTCACTTGTTGACATATTAAACATCTCGAAACAAAATCGAGATGTCTCGTTTCATACCATGCCACCAAAACCGACGTTTCAAATCGTTGTACATCTTCGTACTCCCGGGTGGATTGCCATTCGGCTACAATGGGCTTCATTCGAATTATCGAAATGAGTTCAATTCTTTGGGACACAAGACGACTTTTGAACCTCAAACAATCGTCATCGTCGATTTGAAACTCCGAGTCCTTGTTGAACACACGCAGCCCATTTTGCAACCAACTCGTCGTCGACTTTACGAGCTTCTCGAATTTGGTGTGTCAATAATGGTTTGGCTTTCAATTCACCACTAACACACCGTCGGATCGGACGGACAAGTGCACATTCATCGCTCGTAAAGTGAATAACGATTTACGACTCAAGGCATCCGCAACCATATTCGCCTTTCCCGGTGATAGTCAATGATCACTCATAATCCTTTAACACTCGAGCCAACGTCTTTGTCGCATTTAAGTCTCTTTGGGTCATCAAATATTTGAGACTTTTGTGATCCGAGTATACATGGCACCTTTCACCAAATAAGTAATGTCGCCAAATCTTTAAAGCGAATACGATGGCGGCCACTCGAGATCATGAGTCGGATAATTTTTCTCATGTGGCTTTAATTGCCTCGACGCATAGGCCACAACTCGACCTTCTTGCATTAATCGCAACCTAACCCAAGTAGAGAGGCGTCGCTATAGATGACAAACTCCTTGCGGACTCGGGTTGCACTAGAATTGGGGCTTCATCAAATAAGTTTTCATTGATCGAAACTTTTTGGCATTTCTCAAATCCATTCGAACTTAACGTCCTTTTGGAGTAACCGTCATCGGCGTGGCTATCGTTGAGAAGCCTTTACAAATCGTCGGTAATAACCTAAAGCCCCAAAAACTCGAACCTCATTAATATTTCTGAGGCTTCCAATTAAGTATGGCTGAAATTTTATTCTGAATTAACTCGAATACCGTCTGAGATACCACATGACCCAATAAGCTAACCTCTCTTAACCGAACTCACACTTGCTGAACTTAGCATATAATTGCTTGTCCGTAAAATTTGCAAAGACTAACCGCGGTGTTCAAAGATGTTCGGTCTCATTTCTTGAATAGACCAAGATGTCATCAATGAACACGACTACTGAATCGATCCAAATATGGTCTAAAGATCCGATTCATTAAATCCATAAATACCGCGGGGGCATTAGTGAGCCCAAACGGCATCACTAGGAACTCATAGTGACCATACCTCGTTCGAAGGCGGTCTTGGGCACGTCCAAATCTCGGATTCGCAATTGATAGTAGCCCGATCTCAAATCTATTTTCGAGAACACCGAGGCTCCCTTCGGTTGGTCGAACAAGTCGTCAATACGTGGCAGCGGATATTTGTTCTTTATCGTCGCTTTATTAAGTCGACGATAGTCGATCTGCAACCGCATGGTTCCATCCTTCTTTTCACGAACAACACCGGCGCACCCTAAGGCGAAAAACTCAAGGGCGAGCAAAACCTCTATCCACCAATTCTTGCAATCGAGCTTCCAACTCCTTTAATTCCGTTGGTGCCATACGATACGGAGCTATCGAAATTGGAGTGGTACCGGTACCAATTCGATGCCAAATTCTATTTCCGAACAGTGGTAAACCCGCAATTCTTGAGGAAAACATCCGGGTATTCACAAACCACGGGCACGATTCGGGTTTCTTTTCGATTCCTTGTCATCGAAAGCACGTCGCCGTGTGCTTCGCACTCTTTTCTTACATACTTTCGGCCAACATTGCGATATTACGGTGGCAACCCTTTAAGTCCGTAGACTTAACCCGAATTATCTCGTTATTCGCGCACCTCAAATCAATAGTCTTGCTTTTGCAATTTACGACCGCATCGTGCATGGTCAACCCATCCAAACCAAGAATAACATTGAATTCATCGAGCGGCAAAAGCATCAAGTCCGCCGGAAACAAGAACCTCGGAACACTAGGAGACTTTTCTTGCACACTTTGTTGACAAGCACGTAATGACCCAAGGGTTTGACACCGGATTACAAACTCGATGAGACTCAATAGGCAAAGTCTTCTTTGGATGCTAAGGTTTCGCATATATAAGATTGAGTAGAACCGGGGTCAATCAATGCAATCACTTTAGTATTGAAAAGGGTGAAAGCACCGTAATGACATCCGAGAGGCGGCATCCTCGGCGTGCGCGTATGGCATAAGTCCTCGCAGGAGCACGAGCCTCGGATCGATGGTAGCATCTCTAGATCCTCTCGACCGCCATGACATTGCCCATATTTCTAGGTGGCCTACCTCGGCGATGGTAGCACCCGAGTTTCCACTCGACTCACATTCTGCTCAAGCTTCCTCGGGCAATCCTTCCTAAAGTGGTCGGCCGATCCACACTTATAGCGGGAGTGATCACGAAACCAACACTCCCCGAATGCCATTTGCCACAATGTTGACACTCGCCTCTCTCGGCGATCATTTCCACCATTAGCGATCGAAGTGACTCGTGTGGTCACAGGGGTCGATCGCGTCCTCGTCTAAAAAGCCCAAAGCGCCTCTAGACCGGTTCACATCATCTCGAAATCTCTTGATTGCTGTTGAAGAGACTTTCCGAGGACCTCTTTCGAATTCTCCGGTTCCCACATCGCTTTTTGTTTCTCCTTTCTAAGCTCTTCGACTTTACAAGCTCGCTCAACAAGTACTACGATCTCTCGTATTTCGAGAATGCCAACGAACATCCTTATATCATCATTCAGCCCATCCTCGAAGCATTTACACATAATAGCTTCGGACGAAATGCATTCTCGCGTGTATCGGCTAAGCCTCACAAATTTTCGTTCATAGTCGGTAACCGACATAGAACCTTCTTAAGATCAAGAAATTCCCAAGTCACTTGCTCTCTAGGTACCACGAAGTCGAGTACTCCACCAATAGTAGGTGGAATCACGTAGCAAGGAGATGGTACACTTTAAGCATTCATCGGTGTACAAGATAGCTCATCGAGCACCGGATAGTGTTGTCCAACCGAAATTCAGCTCGTTCGGCATCATCATCATCCGTAGCTTTAAATTCAGTGGCCCCATGTTTTCGAATCCTATCGATTGGGGCTTACTTGACCTTATTTGGTCGATTCTGGGAGGTATTGTAGGTGCGGGGTTGCATTTGTCGGGAATGGAGGTCGTGGGACAGCCGTGTTAGTTCGAATGTATTGATTAAACCATTCGTTCATCACACTATAAAAGGCTTGCCTAGCCTCATCATTCGGATTGCTGGCCATAGGTTGAGAGTCCGCCGGCGCTGTCCCTTGTCTTGGAGCAGGCGCCACACTCTCCACATCATCAGCTATTGCTCGGTTGGGATCGGGACCCATTGCTATAAACAAACTCAAAGTCAAATTGTCAGAAATCACCACACTATCGATTCATCATTTAATGGCATGTATAGCTAGACCCCAAACACCTCACGGTAGTCCTAGAATCGACTAAACCGTGGCTCGATACCATAAAATTGTAACACCCGAACCTGAGACCATTGCGTTGTCGGACACGAGGGGTTAACAAGCCAAGTTCACATGGTTTGCCCACCAATTTGACATTTCCGTCAGGCTGGAAGACTGCATCACCGTCGCCTTAAAAATCATATCTCGAGTTTCAAAACTCGAAAACTGGTTTCGTAAATTTTCCTGAATTTTGACTCATATATCCATCCATGGATTTATTTCTAGAATTTTGGATGGGCCAATTGGTACAGTTTATTAGTTAAAGTCACCCATGTTACAGGGATCGACTGCTCTGACCTTCGCGCGGTATAACTTGAATATCTCTCTGTACAGGGCTTTAATGCTGGTGTCGTTTGTTTCTAATGAAACTAGACTCAAAATGGAATCTGTACATATAAGGTATGTCGCCTAATTATTTCTGTATAATTTATAGTAAATTTTAAAGTTGCGACAGGGAACCCAGAAACCGTTCTGGCCCTGTCTCACAATAGCATTAATATCTCTTAACATGTAACTCCTATGACCATTTCGTTTCTTCCATATGAAAATAGACTCATCAAGGTTCATTTACATAGCTTATTCACTATTTAATTCCATTTCTACGAATTTTGGTGATTTTTCACATTCACGTCACTGCAGCTGGCAGCATCTGTTTTTAAGGTAGGTCTTACCTATTTGGTAGTCTCCATGAACCAACTAGTCTTTGCCATACATAGGTTCATATATGATCATTTTAACCATGCCAATGGCTGATCATATGACCAACATTCCCATTTCCAAGCCATAGCCACATCATGACACCAAATATATACATACAAACCACAATTATTCTAAGTTCATGTTCCTTTTAGAGCCATTTTCGCATGGCCGTACATACTTACATCACCACATATTTAACAAACAAAGGGTAGTCCTATACATGCCATTTCAAGTTCAACCAAGAATTTATACCAAAATGGGGGCTTGATAGTGTGGATGACTTGACTTCAACGATCCCGAATCCGATTGCTATCGAGCGAAATCTAGAAAACCGAGAGCCAAAGCGGTGAGTAAGCATTTTTATGCTTAGTAAGTCTCAAGGAATATAATCAACTCTAATTACAGCAATACATTCACATAGTTAAATGCATCATTTCATTAATGCGCATTCACATAATCATACTTACTTTACCATCCCAACTCTTATGTTCATACACAAATAACGGCTTCATTAAGGCCGATAACTCGCTCCATCATAGGAGCGGATATTCATATGCTCTTACTCCTAGCGCAAAAGCACACACCGCACTTACCTTATCATTGGGAAATTTCACAAGTGCATTAGCTGAAATTTTCCAGCAAGCTCATAATTTTCAAATCACATACCTTGAGTTTATCCGGATGTCGGTACTCGTTCAATCGCCGGGGACATAGCCCGGTTATGGTAACCCGCACCAAGGCCAACGGACTTTACCGGATATCACGATTTGCACAAATGCCTTGGTCTTAGCCCGGATTTAACAACTTGCACGAATGCCTTCGGGTCTTAGCCCGGATATAGCTACTAGCACAATTGCCTTCGGGTCTTAACCCGGATATAAATTTCAGCATAATTGTCTTCGGGGCTTAGCCCGGATATCATTCAATTTCTCATGCACACATACATCAATAATCATTGGACATACATATTTCATTTTCGTTACTAAGGCTCAAACACAATTATAATCATTAGCATATTCGCCTTCGGGACTTAGCCCGGGTGGAATTCAAATACTCATACACACATGATCAATAATCATACACATCCATGTTTCATCTTACATAATTCAAGTAAGATCACTTCTTGAGGACTTACCTCGGATGTTGTCGAACGGCTTTTTCGGCTATTCGATCACCTTTTCCTTCCCCTTGTCCAATTGTGGCCCTCTTAGCTCTTGAGCTAATTCAAACAAATTCAATTTATTAAAACCTCATTGTGCTTGCTTATGGCCGAATATGACAAGGATTTTAAATGGTCATATGGCCACTCTTTAGCTTGAATACACAATGGTCATGCACATTTTATACTACATCAAGCAATTCAATACAATTTATTTGAGCATCAAGGAAATGCTAAGGCCTTCAATAGGCTACCCAAGGCCGAATATTCATGTACATGTTGAGGCCAATTATGCACTTAATACCTCACAAAAACAGCATGCATTTTACTAGTTAATGCTTTGCATATTGTGGCTCAAAACTTATAATATAGCATCAAGCACTTATATGTGTGCTAGGCAATTGTGCTTGAAATTTCACAATTATTCTTCAACATCTTCTTCTTTAAACCAACTTATTCATCACTTACTTCATAGCCAAAACATCATGTGCAAACATATATATACAATATGAGCATGGCGAATTTTCAAGGTGTCCATAGCCATCCAAAAATACAAATTTTAACTAACATGCAAGAAGCATGAACCATGCTCATGAATGGCGAATATGACAATCATGCTCCTTTTCAACTTCAATCATGATAAATCAAAAGAAGGCTCAAAATCTTGCTCAAGAGTAGACAATCCATCATTGCATGCATCATCATCAAGCTTCACACTTAGCATGCAATGGCTTTATCACCATAACAACTTTGGCCAAATACCATTTCCATGGCTTAACAAAGATTTGAGCCATGGCTAACATGCACATCAAGTTAGCAACCAAAACATGCATGAAACTCCTAACACAACCTCATACATACCTTAATCTTGATGCAAACTTGGCCAAATCTCCTTCTAGATCTCTTCCAAACCAAGCATGAAGCAAAAATCCTCCTTCTTCCTTAGTTTTGGCTCAAAGAAAGGATGAACAAAATTTTTTCTTTCCTTCTCTACAACTCACGGCAATGGGGGATTACCACACTCACACATTTTTTTTTTCATTTTTTATCACCCATACACCTTTGTTTATTATTTCACCCTAATGCACCAACAAAACATGTTTCATGACATGTTTAGCCCATCCTCCTTGTCATGGCGGCCACCACCTATAAAGGGGAATTTGACATGCAAGTCCATTATTTTGCATGCATGCTTTAATTAGTCATCACACATTTCCTATCATACTTTCAAAGTTCATTACTAAGTCCTTTCTTGTGGAATTCACCCTTATAACACTAAATCAATCATCATAAAATGTCATACATGAGCACACACATATTATAGGCATCAAAATAAATTTTTAATTATTTTTATGCCTCGGTTTTGTGGTCCCGAGACCACCTTCCGACTAGGGTCAATTTTGGGCTGTCACAGGGGCAAGAAAAAAATGAAATCAAAGTTTAAAAAGGAAAGAAGCTCAGCAAAATCTAAGTTTTGTCATTGAAAATTGGGTTTGGATGAGTTCTTTTATGAGTTATTAAATTTACCATCATTAGAGTTCTTAGGTGATGAACAAAAGAGATAAATATATTTATAAGTTTTGTTAAGGAAAAATAGTTTACTTTTTTTTAGTTAAAAAATGCTACGTGACACAAAATGATTGGTTAAGAGATTTTTTGTAACCTTTGAAATAATTTGGGTAATAGGTTATAGTTTAGGTATCATTTGTGACCAAAAAGCCCTTTAGGTACCAGCTTGGAAAAATAAGTATAATTTAGGTAACATTTTGTATTTAAGCCAAAAACTTATAAAAATTATTAAACAATATAATCAAATTATAAAAACTATAAAAGTGTAAAAAATATTAAAATGGAAAAATTATTAAAATTATAAAAAATTGTAAAAAAAGTAAAAAGATTATTAAAATGAAACTAGTATTAAAATTATTAAAATTGTAAAAACTCAAAATTCAGTTTTTTTCCATAATCATAACCTTGTTAAAGTCTTCTCTTTCTTTTCCTGTAAAAACTGTGAAGAACATTGTAGAGCTATGCAAGTTCTTCATGGGCATTCAAATCCAAGTTTTAGCTAATGGGCTAACTTATAATATACAACACACAAACATATAGGAACTCATTTCACATAGCAAATGATTGTTAACACAAAGAAAAGAAAAGAAAACTATTTTCTCAATGATTTATTTATAAGAATAAGAAAAAAAAACTTGATAATATCAGATAATTGATAATTATTTTATCTGCTTCCAAACATGAAACTATTTAAGCAGCCTCAGAACAAACAAAACCATAAAAAAAGTGTTTTCCTCGTTAAAAAAGAGAACAAAGCTTTAATACTAACTAGATAAAAAAGAAAGAGAATCCCAATAATATTTTCCATCAATCTGCAAAAATAATCTCCAGACTTGGAGCTGGATTGTTCTTGGTATCATCCTTGGCTTGAAACTCTTTATCAACTAATTTTCCATATAGATCATGTTCACATCCATAATATATAACCAGCAAAGTTGAGCTCCGTTTGCTTCAGCTTTTGCTAGCAACTTCAACTATAGCATAGGGCTTCAGAAATACAAGCTTGCCTTGTAACTGCATTAATTGAAAAAATTGCTTAAGACAGAACCAAAAAAAAAAAAAAACTTTCTTACTTTTTCTTTTTCTATCTTATATCAAATGCTTACAAACTATTTATAGACTATTGCCCTTAAAAAAACTGAAAATATTAAAATCTAATAATAGCCATAAACCAATGACTCTTGACCTTTCATTCTCCAAAAAAAAAAAAAACTTTTAAATTAAACCCACTAAAATCACATTTAATGTTTAATCAACAAAACTCGCCCGTAAACTTAAATGCTTCTGCCATCCTTCATGCCGATTAATTTCTTGCAGTTGTCAAGAAGTACCATCGATAGCGGCTTTGTGAAGATATCTACAACTTGGTCCCGGCTTGCCACGTGCACTAATTTCACACTTCCTTCCTTTACATGATCTCAGATGAAGTGAAAACGAATGTCAATGTGTTTGCTTCTCTCGTGATTCACCGGGTTCTATGACATGCTGGTCATTTTCCCCATCTATGGCAACATCAAATTCTCACTCTAACATGTACTTATGAACATTAGGTATTTTTACCGATTATGTCATTTTACTCATTTTCACGTAAAATCACTTAGCAAAAGTTGTTTAACACAATTTCAAGCTTCATATTCTACCATAAAATATCAAAATAAACATATATCACATATGGGTATTTTTCCAAATATAAACCCTAGGTTAAATTATTGCTAGAATAAGCTTAATCAAGTTACCAGGACTCCAAAAACGTAAAGAACATTAAAAACGGGGCTTGTAATCACTTACTATGGAGCTTGGAAGCTTGAAACAAACCCTAGCTATGGAGAACCCTTGACATTCGGCCTAAGGAAGAAGATGAGCACATTTTTGCCATCTTTTTCCCTTTTAATTGTTTTATTTGACACTTTACTAAAATGCCTTTCATTAAAATTTTTAGTTATTTCTACCTATGTATATCCATTTTTGTCCATGAAAATATAATGGTCAAATTACTATTTAAGGACCTCTACTTCAATTATGCACTTCAATTTAATCCCTTAGCACTTAGAACTCATATTTATCAACTTTTGCAATTAAGCCCTAATATTCAAATCGGACATGCAATCACTGAAATTTCATATCGGTATTCTAACGCATGCATCTAATCACTCGGTAAATCAGAAAATTAATTACAATAAACTTTTCTATATTAGATTCATGGTTTCACAACCATTTTTCTGTTTAGGCCTTATTTTAGGATGTTACATTTCTCCCCCCTTTAGGGATTTTCGTCCTTGAAAATCTTACCTGTGAAGAGATTTGGGTACTGTTTTCACATAGCCTCTTCGGGCTCCCATGTAGCCTCGTCTACCCCATGTCTATTCCATAATACTTTTACAAGTGCAATACTTTTGTTCCTTAATTGCTTTACCTCTCGAGCTAGAATCATTATCGGTTCTTCACCGTAAGTCATGTCTGGCTGAATCTCAACCTCTGTTTGAGAAATCACATGTGATGGATCTGAACAATAACGACGTAGCATAGACACATGAAATACATCATGAACCTTTTCTAACTCAATCGAAAAAGCTAACCGATATGCTAATGGTCTGACTCTCTCAATCACTTCAAATGGTCCAATAAAACGTGGACTTAGTTTGCCTTTCTTCCACGGGGATACTTTCAAAAACACTTTGTCACCAACTTGGTATTCAATCTCTTTTCTCTTCAAATCTGCATACGACTTCTGTCCGTCTGAAGCTATTTTCAAGCAATCTCTGATGACTTTTACTTTCTCTTCTGTTTCTTTAACTAGATCAACCCTGTAAATCTGATTTTCCTTAAGCTCTGTCCAATACAAAGGTGTACGACATTTACGACCATACAAAGCTTCATAAGGTGCCATCTTCAAACTCGACTAATAACTATTATTGTAGGAAAACTCTACTAATGGTAAGTGCTTTTCCCAACTGCCTTGAAATTCCAGTACACAGCATCTAAGCATATCTTCAAGTACCTGAATAACTCTTTCTGACTGACCATCGGTTTAAGGATGGAAAGTTGTACTAAAACTCAACTTTGTACCCAAAGCTTCCTGTAACATCTTCCAAAACCGTGAAGTAAATCTCAGATCTTTGTTTGAAATGATCGATAATGGTACCCCGTGTAGTCTGACTATCTCTGAAATGTACAACTTGGCCAACTTGTCAAGTGAATAATGCATAAGAACTGGGATAAAATGAGCTGACTTCGTTAACTTATCAATCACAACCCATACTGTATCTTTCTTTCTCGGTGTCAATGGCAATCCTGTCACAAATTCCATAGTAACTTGGTCCCATTTCCACTCAGGGACTAGCACAGACTGTAATAAACCTGAAGGTACCTGATGTTCGGCCTTTACTTGCTGACAGATCAAGCATCTAGAAACAAACTCTAAAATGTCCCTTTTCATTCCTACCCACTACTACATTTTCTTCAAATCATTATACATCTTTGTACTACTTGGATGAATAGAAAAAGAACTACTATGTGCTTCCTGTAAGATCTTTCGAATAAGCTCATCATTCTTTAGTACACATACCTTGTCTCTAAACATCAAACAACTGTCAGAAATGATCTGAAGATCTGACTCTACATCCGACTCACATTGAGCTCTTTTGGCTAGCAACTCACTGTCATTTTTCTGAGCTTCACAAATTTCTTCGAGAAACATCGGTTTAGCTTTCAACTCAGCTAAGATAAAACCATCATCTGATAAGGCTAGACTAGTGTTCAAAGCTCTTAATGCAAACAAAGATTTCCTACTCAAAGCATCAGCAACAACGTTTGTCTTACCTGAGTGATAATCGATCACTAGCTCATAATCTTTAATCAACTCTAGCCATATTCTTTGCCTCAAGTTCAAATCTTTTTGAGTCATCAAATATTTCAAACTTTTGTGATCAGTGAATATTCGGAACTTCTCATCGTACAAATGATGTCTCCAGATCTTCAGCACAAAAATAATGGCAGCTAGCTCTAAATCATGTATCAGATAGTTCTTCTCATGTGGCTTTAGCTGTCTAGAATTTTTGGTCTAGCCAATTAGTACAGTTTATTAGTTAAACTTTCCCCTGTTTCAGTGTTCGGCTGCTCTGACCTCTATTCACTACGAATAAATTTTATCCCTGTACAGAAGTCAAATAACCATGCCGTTTATTTCTCTTAAAAGTAGAATCAATAAGAAATCTATAAATATAAATTATAACTCCTAATTATTTTTTTTAAAATTTTTAGTGAATTTCTAAAGTTAGAACAGGGGATTCAGAAATCACTCTGAACCTGTCTCACCAAAATTTAAATATCTCATAAAATACAACTCCTTTATTTACTCTGTTTTTTCATATAAAAATAGACTCAATAAGATTTAATTATACATATTATTAACTATATAAATCCATTTATGCTATTTTTATTGATTTTTAAAATTCATGTCATTACTGCTGTCCGATACTGTTTTAAATCTAATTTCACCTTTTTCATGATTTCCATGGAATAACTAGCATTTAGGCATACAGAACACCAAACATGTCCTTGATTAGCCATTCCAATAGCTAATAATTTTCAGGAATTTACATACCATTCATTAGCCATATCATAAGATCATACACACAAAATGCCTACGATGCCATACATGCCATAATCAAAATGAAACGTCTAGCTATACCAAAATAATCCTTGTGATAGAGTGCCCGGACCTCTAATGTACTTTACGATCCCCGAGTTAGCCTGACAAAAATATAAAAAGAAGGGAAATAAAGGGGGTAAGCATTAAGCTTAGTAAGTTTTCATGCAAATAAATAACAACATTCATAAGAATTATCTTACTATTTGGCATGATACTACTTAATGCAACTTCATTAATTGTCATAGACATATTTTAAACTTCTTCACTTACTTACTTACTTAAATATTTACTTACTTAATCAAATTTATTAATACATTTTACTTACCTTTTTCCTTATCAAGCATACATGAACATTATATACTTACCTTTGCTATTCTTGCATGAACTTGTCTTACCTTTTTAGTATAACTCGTCTTACCTTACCTTACCTTACCTTGATATTCTCTTTAAATTTTCCCGTTGAACCACTTGGAATACTAAGGATACACGGGTACCTTACCATTACCATGACTTGTCATGGTCTTACGTGGTATCCTTTTGAAACTTATCATTGCCATGTCTCGACATGGTCTTACATGGTGTCCTTGCCTTATGAACTCACCAATGCCATGCCTTGGCATGGTCTTACATGCGACCTTTGCCTTATAGTAACTTATCAATGCCATGTCTTGACATGGTCTTACATGGTATCCTTGCCTTAGAAACCTTACCAATTGCCATGCCTTGGCATGGTCTTACATGGTATTATTGAACCCTAATGTCATGACATTTGTATCCTACACATTCCGAACGCTCAACCGGTACTTTCTGAAATTACTTCTCCGTCAAGTCATGCTTGAGTCTTCTTTGAATAATTTCATAAAATAAATATACACATGCTGGAAATTAACAACATTAATATAAAATAATAGAATATTGCATTTATTTACTGTAAACTTACCCCGAAACAAAATACGATCAGCTATATCGATTTAGTCCACTATCTTTTTTTTTTCCCAATCTAACTCCAAATTTCGTTCTTCTTGATCTATAATAAAAAAATTAGCTTATTTAATACTCACATTTATTAAAACAGTCCTTGACTCAAACTTTGGCAAAATTACACTTTTTCCCCTAAACTTTTACATATTTACACTTTTCCCGCAAGGCTCGGAATTAAACTTCATCCTATTTTCTTATGTTTTATGACATGAGGATAATTTTCCCCTTCTATGACAACATCAAATTCTCACTCTAACATGTACTTATAAACATTAGGTATTTTTACCGATTATGTCATTTTACTCGTTTTCACGTAAAATCGCTTAGCAAAAGTTGTTTAACACAATTTCAAGCTTCATATTCTACCATAAAGCATCAAAATAAACACATTTCACCTATGGTTATTTTTCCAAATATAAACCCTAGGTTAAATTAATGCTAGAATAAGCTTAATCAAGTTACCGGGACTTTAAAAACGTAAAGAACATTAAAAACGGGGCCTGAAATCACTTACTATGGAGCTTGGAAGCTTGAAACAAACCTTAGATATGGACAACCCTTGACATTAGGCCTAAGGAAGAAGATGAGCACATTTTTCCATCTTTTTCCTTTTTAATTATTTTATTTGACACTTTACTAAAATGCCCTTCATTAAAATTTTTAGTTATTTCTACCTATGTATATCCATTTTTGTCCATGAAAATATAATGGTCAAATTACCATTTAAGGACCTCTACTTCAATTATGTACTTCAATTTAATCCCTTAGCACTTAGAACTCATATTTATCAACTTTTGCAATTAAGCCCTAATATTCAAATCGGACATGCAATCATTGAAATTTCATATTGGTATTCTAACGCATGCATCTAATCACTCAGTAAATCATAAAATTAATTACAATTTCTATCTCAGATACATGGTTTCACAACCATTTTTCCATTTAGGCTCTATTTCAGGATGTTACAGAATTCCTGTGTCATTGTGCTATTAAAATCTTGTATCATCTCACCATTGTTCCCCATAAAAATGAGATCATCAACATAAAGAGCAAAAAATAACATATTACCTCTATTCTTCTTCACGTAAAAGGCATGTTCTTAGGGACATTGTTTGAACCCGTTCTCTTCGAAGTATGTATCAATACGAGTATTCCATACCCGTGGTGCTTGCTTTAACCCGTAAAGTGAATTCTTCAATTTCAGCATCTTCTTCTCTTCTCCACTTTTCATGTAGCCGGGTGGTTGTTCGATGTAGACTTCTTCTTTGAGCACACCATTCAAGAATGCCGACTTGACATCCATTTGAAATACCAGCCATTTGAATTGAGCCTCCTGTGAAAAGAGCAATCAAATTGGCTCCATTCTTGCAACAGGAGCAAACACCTCGTCATAATTGATTCCCTCCTTTTGTTTGCATCCTTTTGCAACAAGTCACACCTTGTAGCATTCTATCTCACCTTGACCATTCATCTTTCTCTTGAACACCCATTCCACACCAATGGGCTGACTTCCTTTCGGCAACTCTGTTAACTCCCATGTGTTGTTGCGGTCAATTACTTTAATCTCCTCGTCTATGGTAGTATGCCCCTTCTTGTCTCACACCGCCTCTTCAAAACTTATATTCTCGAAATCTGCCAAAAGACATACAATGTGTACCTCATTTGTTGAATCATACAAATCTTGCAAACTTCACATTTTGAGTTATTGCGATTCATCTTCATCATCGATAGTTTCAAGATTTGTTGGTATGATTGTTAGTGTAGTGGTTGATGATTCTCCATCTTTGATGATGACCTCCTTTGAGTTATTCCAATCCCACTAGCTTGCTTAATTAAATTGTACATCACGACTCACCACAACCTTCTTGCTTATCAGGTAGAGTAGCTTGTATCCTTTTTTTTTCTCATTATACGCAATAAAAATAAAGCTTTTGCTTTTTTCTTCGAGCTTTATTCTTCGCTGATCCGGCACATGTGCATAGGCCTCACTACCGAATACTTTGAGATAAGAAACTGTCGATTTTTGTCCGCTCCATGCCTTTTGTGGTGTTTGATCATTCAACTTCGCATGTGGACACCGATTTTGCACATAGATGGCACATTGCACGGCTTTCGCCCAAAATTCCTTCGGTATCTTCTTGCTCTTAAGCATTGATCGAACCATGTTGAGAATAGTTTGGTTCTTCCTCTCTGCCACACTGTTTTGTTGGGGAGAGTACAGTACGGTTAGGAATCGTCTTATGCCTTGCTCCTCACAATACTTCATGAAAGCCATCGAAGTATACTCACCACGTTTAACCGATTGTACAGATTTGATGTGTCTACTGGTTGCCTTTTCCAGCATCACTTTTAACTTGTTGAACACCTTAAATGCCTCAAATTTTTCTTTCAGAAAATAAACCCAAGTTTTTCGTGAGAAATCATCGATAAAGGAAATGAATACCTTTTACCACTAAAAGATTTGGGGGTGATTGGTCCACATATGTCGGTATGAATCAATTTGAGAGGTTGCTTGTGACAGCCCTATTTTGACCCTAGTCGGGAAGTGGTTTCGGGGCTGCTAAACCGAGTCACTGAAATATTTGAATATAATATTTTATGTCTAAAATATGTGTTTATGCCTGTGTGAATTTTTAAATGCTTTAATTTTTGCAAATTGATGTGAAATTAATTGAAAATGGACTTGTGTGAAAATTTTGAGAATGTGTTAGGTAAATTTTGAAATGGCCTTGTATTATGTGACTTTAAAACACAAGGACTTGCATGTCAAATTGACATGTTTTTTTATAGTGGTAGTAGTGTGGAATAATCATTGAAATGTATGTATTTTATACATATATTTGTATTATAATATAATATAATTATAATTATATATGTTATTGGTGTTAAAATAAAATAAATAAAATAGTGAAAGGTGAAAAGAACAAGGCTTAGTTCATCTTTTGTTCTTCATTTGCCGAATATAGGAGGGAAAGCTAGGCTTTCGGTCACTCTTAGATTTTTTCTTGATTAAGTTAAAAATTTCATGTTATTTCCTTTGAATTTTTTTAAGTGTGGTTGATAGCTAAGTATTTGACTTAGCCCATTTTGAAATTTTGAATTCTATGGTGATTTGGGCATTCGACCATGATATGGATGGTAAGAAATGGTGGTTGTTTTATGCTCTTATGAGTAAAGGTGGATAAGTGAGGTTTAAACTTGTTAGATATGCGTAGTAGTGGTTTAGGTGCTTTGGGGAATTTTGGCTAACATGTTTGTGCTTACCGAAATTGAATTTGAGGTTTTGAGTATAATTTGTGTAACTTGTGAATGAAATACTTGAAATTATGAATTAGGAACATGAATTTAGTCGGCTACTTAAGACAAATTGTCAAATAATGCTCAACATTAGTGTTATTTACTTAATTGGCAAATTTAGCTTAGAATAGGTGAATTCGTGGGTATGGGGCAAAGTATTTATATTCGGCCATTGGCTAGATTTTGTTAAGATTTGGATAATTGAGAATTTAGTCAATATGCTTAAAAAGAAGCTTTCATGGTTGCCGAATTGTATGTTTAATTGAAGAAGTCATGCTTTGTGTGCCTTATTCGCTTATTGAACATTCGGCTTTGTCCCTAGAGAATGAATGAATTGATGATAATTGTTTATGGGAATTAGCTTTGCCATGTTTATGTTAACAAGATGAGAAATGAAGTAAGATGGTCCTAGTGTGCCGATTGGGAGCTAGGAAATTGAGTTAAAGATAGAAGATAGTGAGTAAATATTTCATAGACATTTTTGACACTTAAGTTCACATGAATTTAAGCTTACTAAGTGATCACATATTCGGCTCTTGATGATTATTATGTCATGAATAATGAGTTTGATTAAAAGGTTATGTAAACTTGATCAAGTCAATAATTTAGTTGTGACTTGTAACATAGTTGTAATTGGCTGAATGTGTATGTAAAGGAAAATTGTGTGTGTGTGTGTGTGTTATATTGGAATGAAAGTGTAATTATTGAATGAGAGGTATGAATAAGGTTTAATATAATTAAACTTGTTTAACATAGCTTAAGAGCATAGAGGGGCAACATCGGATAAGGGAAAAGCTAAAGTCACGGAATAGCCAACCCGAAATTTGTTCAGAAAGATACAAGGTAAGTCTTTGAGTAATAGAACTTAACTTATGATTTGATAAAATCATGATATATAAGCATAATAAATAAATTGTGACCTAATGGTTCTACTTGAATTACGTAGTGAGATAAATAATTTGTGCATATGACTTGTAGCTGAATGGTTATAGAAATCATGTTGGATAGTGAAATGAAATCGTGTTCTTTGTATGTGGCTATTGAGCCGAAAGTGGAATGGTTGATAAGCATGTTGTGCTTGTGTTCTAGTAATGTAAATGAAATGCTAATGTGTTATGATATATATATATATATATATGTGCATGATAATTGAGGATTATAACCGGGCTAAGACCCGCAGGCCTTGTGTGAGATTTATATCCGGGCTAAGTCCCGAAGGCATTCGTGTTGGTGTTAAATCCGGGCTAAGTCCCGAAGGCATTCGTGCTGGTGTTATGTCCGGGCTAAGTCTCGAAGGCATTCGTGCTGGTGTTATATTCGGGCTAAGTCCCGAAGGTATTCGTGCTAGTGTTATATCCGGGCTAAGTCCCGAAGGTATTTGTGCTGGTGTTATATCCGGTCTAAGTCCCGAAGGCATTTGTGTTGGAAATGTGTGATCTTGCTGTAATAATTCCAATTAATGTGCTCACAACCCTAAGATGGTTAGGTATGTACCGTATATACGTTGTAAAATTTGATTCGGTTTAAATTGTGATTATTCATTTGGATAGTGCTCTTCCGGCCATTGCTTAGGGTTGTATGAAGTCTATAGCTTATTCAGGATACATGAATTTTGATTCAAGTGGAAATATGTTAAGATTGGCTCTAAGCATGTGAGTATATTGGTTGAAGTGTGAAGTAACATGAATATGTGAATATGCGTATATGTATTTATTTAGCCTTGTAATTGAATTAGATGTATTCGGCCAAATGATGAAGTTGGTTGGATAAAAATAAGTTATCTACGTGATATGAATTTGTGTTTAAGGAAAAATTTAAAATGACATGCATGAACAATAGTGGTGTATTTAGTCATAGTTACATTCGATCAAAGAAAAGATGATAAGCTTTATGAATGGGATGCTTTAATTTTAAATGATTTCACTGCTTAAAACTTACTAAGCATAGAAATGCTTACTCTGTTGTCCTTAATTCTCTATTTTATAGATCTCGTTCGTTAGCTACGGTCTCGGGAATCTCAAAGTCGAAGTCGTCCACACTATCTAAGCCCATTCGATACTCTAGTAGCTAAACTTTGATAATGGCATGTATAGGCTTGACTTTTTGATGATAAATAAGTATCTTTTTGATGATGTATATATGTATAGCCATGCGAAAATGGCTTGTTAAGTTACTATATGTGTTCCACATAGTTAATGTGAATGTGTGGTTGATATTCGATTAATGTTTTCCATGTTTTGATGTGAATTGAACTTAAGAATGAATCAATGTACCCATTAACTTGAGATGACTCTTTTGTATATTGTATAATTGAAAAAAAACAAGTTGGAATTCGGTTTTATAAGTGTGCCAACGGGAGTTATTCGAATAAAGTTAAATGGAATTTCGTGCTTGTATGGTAATACTCCTTAACCCTCCGACGACGGGTACAGGTTAGGGGTGTTACATTGCTTAGCCCGATATTCAGCCTTCTTTTGAAATAAAGTTCTCGTATGCTTGCCGAGCACACACTCTTCACAAAATTTTCCCTCGTAGTCCATGTCCGGTGGCCCGTGCACCATGTTCTTCTTCACCAACTCGTTTAGACCACCATAATGTAGGTGACCAAAACAGAGATGCCACAGCGACGCCTTGTCTTCTAAGTTGACTTGTAAACATTTTTCTCGAACACTTTTCAAATTCAACTTGTACATGTGATTTCTCCTGATTTCAACTTGAGCGACCAAACTCCCTTGCTTATCTTTCAAGTGTAACACCCGGTCTTTCATAAGTATCGAATAACCTTTTTCCATGAGTTGCCTCATACTCAAAATGTTGCTCTTGAGGTCTGGTACATAATACACATCTTGGATAGACCCAACTAACCCATCCTTTTGTAAATAGCAAACGGTACCTTGGCCTTTTACCTCAACTTTTGACGCATTTCCAAATGCCACATGTCACGTTTCAACCTTTCGCATCTATTTAAATAGGTGCTTGTGCCCGCACATATGGTTACTTGCACCCGTGTCAAGGTACCACACCATGTTGTTGTTGGTGTTGACTTCGTTGTGTTCCATCAAGAGAAAACCTTCTTTTGCCTCCTCATCTTCCGTGGTTAGGTTGGTTGTCTCTTCCACCTTTTTCAAAATGTGACATCTTTTGTGAAATACCCCGTCTTGCCACAATTGTAACACTTATCAGAGTTGCAATCCTTTGCATAGTGATCATATTTGCCACACTTGTAGCACTCGATGTTGGAATAATTCAACTGACAGCCTCTTTCACAATCGCTTCCTTGTCCACACCAATTTTGTTGGTTTGATTTCTCCTTCTCCTCATAATGCCCTTCTTGACCACGACCATTTCCTCGACCTCCATGGCCATGCCATCTACCTCGAAAGTTTTGAGAATAGAAAACTTTTCCATCTTTGATTGAAGCCTTAGTTTAAAGTGCTTGCTCGAGTGTCTCCTCTTTCTTCTTCTTCTTACATTGTTCATGTGTCTCGAGAGAACCGACGAGCTCGTCAATTGTGAGTGTTCTAGGTCCTTTGACTCTTCTATGGCACATATGACATTCTTGAAATTGTCAGTTAACGACCGCAAAATCTTCTCCATAACTCGAGCATCGGTTAACACTTCTCCATTTCGGTTGAGTTGGTTCACCATGGTTTGAACACGTGTAATGTAGTCGGAGACACCTTCTAACTCCTTCATCTTCATGCCTTTCAACTCGCCGCCAAGAGTTTGAAGGCAGACTTGTTTAACCCGGTCGGCTCCTTTGTACACCTTCGCCAAAATGTCCCATGCTTCTTTTGAAGTTGTCGCACTCACAATATTCTCAAAGCTTGACTCGTCAATAGCTCAGAAAAATATGTACAATGCAGCCTTATCTTTCAATCGCATCTCTTTCAACGTCTTGTTTTGAGCCATCGTATATATTGCAGTAGTTGTCAGTTCTACAAAACCTTATTAGACCACCATCTAACCATCTTGATACTCGAGAAGAGCTTTCATTTGGATGCTCCAATTCTCGTAGTTCACCTTCGTTAGCAGAGGTAGCGGCACATTACTAGTCACTCTCTATGACTCTGATACCGAATTGAAAAAATTGCTTAAGACAAACCAAAAAAAAAAAACTTTCTTACTTTTTCTTTCTCTATCTTATATCAAATACTTACAAACTATTTATAGACTACTGCCCTTAAAAAAAAACTAAAAATATTAAAATATTTTCCTCGTCAAGTACAATTTAACTGTTTAACTGGTTCTAATACTTGTGACGAATAACCTGATCAAGTGTAAGTTACATATGCAATTTATATTATATGGATATGTGATCTAATCTAAATAAACATTGTTTGTGTGTTTATTGGCTAAAATTGGGTCTCTCTCATCCTTAATACTATTGATAAATTAAATCTTAGGTGTTTGTTATAGGGTTACTTATTGATAGGGGAAATAATTAATAACATTCGTCTTGGTTATCAATAAAGTACGAAGAGATTGGTTGCTAGCCATTCGTCACTAACTATAACCAATTTATTATAAAATATTAAAATTTATCTTTGCATAGATAATCAAACCTATGAATCAAAACTAAAATTTAACCCTAGACTTTTAATATATTAATTTTCTTAAATTTTATTTTTATGGTTTCTATTTTAAGTTTTAATTTTAATTTTAGTCTTTAATTTTAAACTCACTCTTTTATTTTTATTTTACTTGTTTTCATCAAAGGAACAAAATTATTGTTGGTGTTTGTGCATTCAACTTTACTTATTATATACAAATATTTATGTTTTTGAGTTGGAATTATTTTGTTGGATTCAACACTCATCAAATCTTTTTATATAATTTTTAATTAGTTTTTTATATAATTGTTTACAAATTTTAATAATTTTTTCCATTTTTATATTGTTTTTATTTTTACAATTTTTAGAATTGTAATACTCTTTTATAAGTTTTACCTTTTTAGTAATGTTTTATATATTTCTACAATTTTATAATCATTTTAAAATTCAATATTTTTATACTTTTTATTTTTTATTTTTTGAAGATTTTCAATTCTTTTTTCTAATGATGACATCACAATATTGCCAACATCTTACATGTGGTAATTTGTGATTTGCTAGATATCTTAGTTGATCTTTTTAATGTCCAAATGACTCAATCAATGAATGGTTGAGAATGGTTGAGACTAAAGTGGGTTAAAATAAACTTTAAAGACCAAAATGGAAAAATTGATATACTTTAGAAACTAAAAGTATGCATTAAGCCTTTATATTTTTATAAATTTTTATATTTTGTACACTTAAATAATATTTTAACCTTTTTAATATTTACTCCAATGGATTATCAATATTTAAATTATACTCAAATCAATCTTAACCTCTAATTTATATACATAAATAAATCTTTAATATAAATAAATTTAGATATGTTATAAGTACATCGACCGCATAGGCTTCACAGTGCCCTTACCCCATTTTTGCATAATTTTACTAGTTATGTAACAGTCCGTTTTCAGTAATATCAAAACAGTGGTTTTGAGACCACAAATTCAATGAGTAAATTATTATTTTATTATTATTTTAATGTTTATGGGATTTTATTAAGGTCGTATTAAAATTTCATTAAGAAATTTTGATGTTTGCATTGTTAATTAAGTAAAAAGGACTAAATCATAAAGAGGGTAAAAGTTGAGTCCTATTAGCTAAAGGGATTAAAAGACTAAGGAGAGGAAATCTAATGGAATTAAATGATAATTATACCATTCATAATGTTAGTGGACAAAGATGGACATGAGGTTGATGTTTTATTTAATTAATAAACAAGGTTAAAATGGTAATTTAATAAATAATATCTTAAATTAAACTAAGTAAAAGATGATATCTTCCTAAAACAATTCACCACCAAAAAATTGAAGGAATATAGACATTTTTGAGCTTAGGTTTCGGCTAGCACTATAACCTTGCATGTAAGTGATTTTTCCACCTGTTTTTAACAATTTTTATGTTTTTGAGATCGTTTTAACCTAATCTAGCTAGCCCAGGGATTGATTTGTAAAATTATTAAAGGTTGAGGGATTTTCCATGAATTTTATTGAATGGCTGTTGATGTTAGATGATAGATTATGAATCTTTGATGAAAAATAAACAAATTTTACAAAGTGATTTTTGATGAAATTTGCATTTAGGGATTGGTTTGTAAAAATGGTAAATATTCATATTAAATTTATGAAATGATGATTTATTTGGGTTGATATAAGTCTCTAATAAATTTGGTTAGCTTGGATGGAGGATTAAAATGATTATATTTCAATTTATGAGCTTAAGGACTAAATTGTGAAAAGTTAAAATGTTATAGACAAAATGGTAATTTTGCATAAATATGAAATGTGGATTAAATTGAATACTAAAAGTATTAAACGAATTGAAATTGTCTATTTAGATCAAGATAAACCATGTACGAACCTAGATCGAGGCAAAAGAAAAGCTTCGAATTAGCTCGATTTAACCTTCATGCCCTAATTGTAAACGTAAGTTCGTATAAATGGTTATCATGTTAATTCTATTTCAAATAGTTTGTTATTATGTTAATTACATTATGAGTTGATTGATATTTAAATAAATTGATGCTATGATGGTTATCGAGTCTCGGTTAAACCTTAGGAATTCGTAAGATACAAATGACATGTCATTAGGGATTTCATGTTTCGGGTGCTGGTCTTGAATGTCCTACCGATGGCTGAGGTCCTGCATTTATTACAGATACTCCACATCTCGTGTGAGTAGTATCGTGTAGCTTACATTCTGATGCACAACTCGTGTGAGCAGGCCTATTTCACAGCTCGTGTGAGTAATGATGTAAAGGAAAGGTTACGGTTATGTAAAGGAACACTCCGTGTGAGCTCTCCCAAGTAATCGATGAAATTCTAGATGTTTCAACTGGTAAGAAAAGGGGATTAAATGGTAAGTTTTCATATGTAATTATGCATAAGCTTATTGAAAGGATGCATGAACCAAATGATGTATTTCATATGGAAAAATGGCTTATCATATTGTTAGTTCAAATGAGTTATGTACAAATGTGCTAACTTGTGTATTAATGATAATGTATGGGCTTTTGCCAAGCTGGTGGTTTGGGTTATATTGTGCTTATAATTTATGTTATGTAAATGAAACGGTAAGTTATGTTTCATTTTCTACGAACTAACTAAGCATTAAATGCTTACGTGGTTTCTTTCCTATGTTTTATAGATTATTGGAAGCTCGACCGGTTTGGAAGCTTGCTGGAGATCTATCACACTATCCAACATAAATATCGATAGATTTTGAATGTTTTGGCCAAGGTTATAATGACATGTATAGGTTGAATTGTAATCTCATTTTGTTGAATGTTTAGTTGGTGAATTGGCTTGTATAAGTTATGGATGTTATCTTGGTTTGGTACCATTTGATGCTTTGTCAAATTGTGTCAACTTAGTTATGCTACTATGCATATTTGAATGGCTCTTATGGTATGTTTGAAATGATGTGTTAATGGTTAAGTTTGTGGTATATTTTGGTAAAGGTTGAACTACAATTTGATGACTGAAATATGGTATAATTGACATGTTTAGATAAGTAATATTTAGTTGTTGATTGATGTGTCTTTATGTGGCATATTGGTTAGTTGTGTTTGGAATTTGAAATGGTATTTTGGTGTATGTTTAGGTGATGTTTAAGTTGCTTTTTTAATGTGTGCATGAATGGATTGAGAAGTTAAGCATGATATGGTATTGAAATGGTTTGATTCTAGGTGAATTTTAGGTCCACACGGTTTGAGACATGGACATATGACTCAGCCGTATGTGGCAAACAGCTGTGTGTCACCTGGAAGTTCCTTTGTATGCAAGTTAGTGAGTTACATAGCCTAACACATGGCCTGGTGATAAACCGTAAATTATACATATTTTTACCCCATGTTTAATGCATTTTATGGATGATTTCTCATTAGAATTGGTCAATTTGATGCTCCTAATGCTTTAATTTCATGTTTTATACTTAAAAGAGCTTAAAAGAGCGAAAGGAACGAGAAACGGGCCAAAAACGGAGAAAATGGGCCAAAGTACGAAATTAACATGGCCTGGACCTCCTGACACGGGCAGACCACACGGTCGTGTCAATTTGGCAGGCTCGAGCACGGCCTGAAGTAATCGAACACCGGCATGTGCCACGAGCGTGTCCCTGCTGAGCCCAAGTTGAGTCCAATTCAGAAAAGGCTAATTTTGAGGGCTTCTAGGCATTCCAAAGCCTATAAATACACCCTAGAGGAGTAAGAAAAGGGAGAGAAGGGGGAGTAAGGAATTACTCCAAGGAAGCCGATTGATCCATCTCAGAAGCCGGATTCATCATCAAGACTGAAGATCTCTCCTCAATTTCCCTTCAGGAGTTTTGGGTTTTCTTTATGCTTTGAATTCTTTATTCTTCTGAGATGTTTTCTTATTTAGTTATGAACTAAAACCCCTAAATACCTAAGGGGAATGAAACCTAAGACGAACCTTGTTATTATTTTCTGAATCATATGATAAATATTTAGCTTGTTCTTAATTATGTGTTCTTAAGTCTTGTTTTGATATCCCAGGATACTGATTCAAGACATGCTCTTACTCAGAGGAGGAATACACCCTGTCTAAAAGTATTTTTTTCATAATTAAGCGGAGCGGATTGCACGCCTAGAAATAGGGTGACAAGATTTTTCCAGATTTGGGTGAAACCTAATAAAGGGGATCCATAGATCGAGTTAATGCAACCCTAGAGTGTTAATTAGAGAAAAGTCTCGGTTATTCAATTTAGGGATTAGACGTTATTAGTCTTGAATAGGGATAATAACATAACTTAGGGATCTCTATGGAACAAGTTGAATGAATAAATCGTCCGGTTTGGAGCCAGAATAACAAGTAAAGTCTAGGTGGATTTTTCCTTTGGTATTGTCTCAAGTTAATCGATTTTCCCAAAAGCAATTCCCCAATTCTTTTCTCTGTGCGTTCTTAGTTTAGATAATTAGTTAATTAAAACAAATAAAACCCCTTTTATTCTTAGGCTAGATAATAAAAAGACAGTTATTACTAGTACTTTTAGTTCCTTTGGGTTTGACAATCCGGTCTTGCTAAAACTATGCTACTGTTCGATAGGTACACTTGCCTACATCGCGATAATAGTTAGTCTAGGTTTGATCTTCATTATAAATATTTATTACTTGTTACGAATAATGCGATCAAGTTTTTGGCGCCATTGCCGGAGAACTAAGATATTAGGAACGCTCAATTTTTATTACTTTAGCCATTTATTTTTCTTGCAATTTAATTTAATTTTTTTATTATTATTATTTATTAAGTTACTTTTTCCTTCTGTTGGCAGGTTTTTATAGTTTATGACTAGAAGAAACCCGTCGGGACCATTACTTTTTGGCTAATAAATCGATCGCACGGTTTGTAGAAATCAAAGAGAAATAAGGCGCAACTTAAGATACACAGAGAATAAGCAAGAAGACGATACTCAACCTCCAACCGAAGAGATGGCTGAAAACCAAGGTAATCAGCTACCTCCTGCAATTGCGGCTAATCAAAATCTTGCTCCACGTACTATGTATGATTATGCTAAACCTTCTCTAATAGGAACTGAATCTAGCATAGTTAGACCGGCTGTAGCTGCAAATACTTTTGAACTGAAACCTAACACAATTCAAATGATATAACAGTTTGTTCAATTTGATGGTTTGCAGGATGAAGATCCCAACGCTCACTTAGCAAACTTTCTGGAATTTTGCGATACATTTAAAATCAATGGCATTTCTGATGATGCCATTCGTCTTCGGTTATTTCCTTTTTCATTAAGGAACAAAGCTAAACAATGGTTGAACTCGTTACCACGAGGGTCAATTATTACTTGGGAACAAATGACTGAAAAATTTCTATTAAAATATTTTTCGCTGGCTAAAAAGGCTAAGTTATGTAATGATATTTCTTCCTTTGTGCAGATGGACTTAGAAACATTTTACGATGCATGGGAGAGATACAAGGAGCTATTGCGAAGGTGCCCTCACCATGGGTTACCGCTTTGGCTTTAAGTACAAACATTCCACAATGGTATGAATCCCTCGATGGTTGACGCAGCTATTGGAGGAACCATCAACAACAAAACACCTGAAGAAGCTTATGAATTCATTGAAGAAATGCCACTGAATAATTATCAGTGGCAAGTCATGAGGACTAAGCCAACAAAAATGGCTGGCATTTATAACGTCGACTCAGTTACTATGCTGTCAAATCAGGTAGAACTTCTCAATAACAAGATTGATGGTTTACTTGTTTCTACGCAGGTACATCCAGTAATGTGGTGTGACTCAAGTGGAGGAGGTGTGCATACAGAATATCAATCCTTCAATCCTACAACCGAAGAGGAACAAGTCAACTATATGGGTAACAATAACTTTAGATCTCAAAAAAACCCATACAGTAATACTTATAATGCAGGTTGGAAGAACCACCCAAATTTCTCCTGGGGTGGTCAAGGGAATCAAAAGCCAAAAAATCCTCAGGGTTTTCAACAGCCACCGTATCAACAAGAGAAGAAACCGAACCTTGAAGAGATGCTTTCTAAATTCATCTTGGTATCAGAAACCCGTTTCCAAAATACCAAGACAACACTTAAGAATCAACAAGCATCGATCCAAGGGCTCGAAACTCAGATAGGCCAGTTATCCAAACTAATCTTTGAACGACCACAAGGTAACTAACCAAGTAATATTGAACCTAACCCAAGGGAACACCTCAACGCAATTAGTACTCAAGATAAGGAAGGATTCATTGCGCTTGAGCTAGAATTGATGCAAGAAACTGTGGTGAGCAAAGGTAAAAGTGAGGTAAGTCATAACAAAATGGTGAATGAAGAATATAAACATCATATCCCATATCCTAACGCGACAAGGAAAGACCACTCAGACGAACAATTCGGTAAATTTCTTAAACTTTTGAAAAAATTACATATTAACTTACCGTTTACTGAAGCTTTGTCGCAGATGCCGAATGCAATGAAATTTTTAAAAGAGCTTTTAGTAAATAAGAGGAAGTTGGACGAAGCGTCACATGTGGAGCTAAACGCAGTCTGCTAAGCTATTCTATAGAATAAACTACCCCACAAATTGAAAGACCTAGGGAGTTTTACAATTCCTTGCTTAATTGGTAGTTTAGATATAAGTCATGCATTAGCTGATTTAGGGGCTAGTATTAACGTCATGCCTTACAAAATGTTTAAGAAACTAGGTATTGGGAAACCTAAACAAACTAAGATGAGCATTCAATTGGCAGATAAAACTATAAGATTTCCTAGGGGTATTATTGAAGATGTACTAGTAAAAGTAGATAAGTTCATATTTCCTGTTGATTTCGTTGTTCTAGACATAGAAGAGGATAATAACTGTGACAGCCCAAAATTGACCCTAGTCGGGAGGTGGTTTCGGGACCACAAAACCGAGGCATAAAAATAATTTAAAATTTATTTTGATGCCTATAATATGTGTTAATTCATGTGTGACATTTTGATGTTTCGATTTAGAGTTATAAATGTGAATTTCATTAGAAAGGACCTAGTAGTAAACTTTGAAGTATGATGGGGAAAGGTGTGATGACTAGTTGAACATGCATGCAAAAATAAGGGATTTGCATGTCAATTTCCCCCCCAACATGAAGTGGCCGGCCATGGCAAGAGTGGATGGGCAAAACATGTCATGAAACATGTTTTGTTGGTGCATTAGGTGAAATAATAAAATAAAGAGCATGGGCAAAGAAAGAAAAAAAATGGTCTCATCCATGCTTCCCCCTTGGTCTGTGAGTTGAGAGAAAGGAAAAGAAAAAATTTGGTTCATCCATTCTCATTTTCTTTGGGCTGAAAATTCTAAGAAGGAAGGAAATTTTGCTCCATTTTTAGTTTAGAAGAGATCTAGAAGGAGATTTGTCTATACTTGCATCAAGATTAAGGTATGTTGAGGTTGTGTCATGAGATTCATGCTTGTTTTGGTTGCTAACTTGATGTGCATGTTAGCCATGGTTCAAATCCTTGCTATGCCATGAAAAATGGTATTTGGCCAAGGTTGATATTGTGTTAAAGCCATTGCATGCTAAATGTGAAGCTTGTTGATGATGCATGTAATGATGGATTGACTACTCTTGAAATTTCTTTTTAGTATTCTTGAGTAGGACATTGAATTCTTTGTTTAACCATGACCGAAGTTGAAAGAGTATGGTTGTGATGTATTCGCCATGGTGCATTCATGAGCATGATTTATGCTTGTTACTTGATTGGTAAAATTTGTGTTTGGATGGGTATGAACCCCTTGAGATTGACCTTGCACCTATATGTGTATACATGTTTGCACATGATGTATTGGCATGACATATATACTATTTCAAGGTATATATTTGCTTGTGATGATGTTTCGTTATGAAGTACATGAGAGATGTGTATTGAGCTACAATATGTAATGCGTTAGTTAGTAAAATGCATGCTGTTTTGTGTGGTATTAAGTGCATAATTGGCCTCAACATGGACATGCATATTCGCCACATGAGGGGAAATTGGTGTGCATGCATTCGGTTAGAGGCAAGCATATTGATGCCTATTCTTGGCTTAGAAAATTCGGCTAAGAGGAATATTAACTAATGTGTTGAGTTCGATTCGTGATTTCGTACATATGAGACTTTGATGCCTAATGAGCATATATATTGGCTAGGTATCTTGAATTCCTCTTTCGATGCTCAAATGATAAAACCAATTTATTTGTTAAATTAAGCTCAAGAGCAAAGGGGAGCTAAATCCGATAAGGGGAAGGAAAAAGTCGTCGAATAGCCGTCGAAATCGTTCGACCACGTCCGAGGTAAGTTTTCAAGTATCGAAACTTAGATTTTGATTCGATTGAATGAAGTAATAAGCAATCGAAATTGTGCCTTTGTATGTGGCCATTGAGCCGAAATGATATTTTGCTAAGTGAATTGTGCATAAAAGTTGTGTTATGAAATTGAAACAAAGATGTGTATGAATGTTCGAGTGATATCAGGGCTAAGCTCAAGGCAATTGTGCGAGTTATGATATCGGGCTAAGCCCAAGGCAATTAGGCGAGTTATGATATCCGGGCTAAGCCCAAGGCAATTGTGCAAATTGTGATATCCGGTTAAGTCCCAAGGCCTTTGTGCGGTTACCATAACCGGGCTATGTCCCAAGGCGTTTGAACGAGTAGCTATATCCGGATAAACTCCAAGGTATGTGATTCGAGAACTTTGAACTTGCTGGAAAATTTTCAGTTAATGCACTTGTGAAATTCCCAACAACAAGGTATGTTTTGTGTGTGCTTCAGACACTATGAGTAAGTGCGTATGAATATTCGCTCTAATGATAAATGAGCTATCGGCATTAACTAGGCCGTTATTTGTGTATGAATATAAGAGTTGGGATTGTGAAGTAAGCATGTCTTTGAGAAATTGTGCATATGAATTATTGTTTAGCTACTTGAATGCTATGCTTTGGTTGTGTGTATATTATGGCTCAAACTTACTAAGCATAAATTGCTTACTCCGTTTCTTTGTTTCTCTGTTTATAGATTTTGCTCGTTAGCGATCGGATTCGGGATCATAGAAGTTGAAGTCAACCACACTATCAAAGCCCTTTTTGGTACTCCTTTAGTTGAGTTTTGGATATGGCATGTATAGGACCACCCTCGGTTGTTTTTAAGTACTTTGTGATGTATATGTGTGCGGCCATGCGAAAATGGTTCGTAAAAGTGGAGTATGGAATTTGACCATATGTGGTTTGTAATTATATTTGGTTTCATGATGTGATTATGGTTTGGAATGAGAGTGTTGGTCACATGATCAGCCATTGGAATGGCTAAATATGATCATATGTGGACCTAAGTATGACTAGACTATAGTTGGTCCATGGGAACTACAATATAGGTAAAGCCTACCTTAAAACAGAGGCTGCCAGCTGCAGTGATGTGGATGTGAAAATCACCAAAATTTGTAGGAATGGTGTTAAATAGTGAATAAATTATGTGATCGAACCTTGACGAGTCTATTTTCATATGAAAGTAACGAAACTATCATATGAACAGTATACTGAGAGATATTAAAGTTCTCGTGAGACAGGGTCAGAACGGTTTCTGGGTCCCCTGTCGCGACTTTGAAAATTTACCATAAATTATCCAGAATGAATTAGAAGTCATGCCTTATATTTCCAGATTCCTTTTTCAGTCTAGTTTCATTAGAAACAAACGGCATCAGTATTGAAACCCTGTACAGAGAGATATTCAAGTTGTAACGCGCGAAGGTCAGTGTAGTCGACCCCTGTAACATGGGTGACTTTAACTAATAAACTGTACCAATTGGCCCGACCAAAAATTCTATAAAAAAATCCAGTGATGGATATATGAGTCTAAATTTAGGAAAAATTTACGGAATCAGTTTCCGAGTTCTGTAACTCGAGATATGCTTTTTAAGGCAACAGTGACGCAGTTTTCCAGCTTGCCTGGGAATGTCAAGTTGGTCGGTGCTATAAGTGGTTTTGGCTTGTTAACCCCTAGTGTCCGACACCGGCAACGGTCTCGGGTTCGGGGTGTTACAATAACACCCCTTTGATTTTAGGGAGTCCCTTTTTAGCAACTGCTAAAAAGATTATTGATGTTGGCACAGGTGAGCTCACGCTTCGCGTAGGAGATGACACGATCACCCTTCAAGCTCGTAATTCTGGCATCACATCGATCATTAAGGTAATAGTCCACACCAATCTACTAAAACTGAAAATATGACTTTGCAAAAATTGAGCTTCAAAGAAGTTTACGAGCCATGTTCCAGCAATGATAGAGGACACACTCATGAAGAATGAAGGCTACGGATAGAGGAGCTAGACGAATGGCGAGCACACAAACTGAGAACAAATGATAAACTGAAACTACGCCAAAACAAGGCCGATACCTCTCCAAATCAACTTAAGGTTGGCGATAAAGTCTTACTAGATGCCGCAGATCCTCACATTGTCACTACCATACCGAATGAGGAAATCCCTCTTACGGTACTCAATATTTTTCCATTCGGTACGGTGGAGGTGAGTCACTCCAAGTTCGGCGCTTTTAAGGTAAACAACACCTAATTAAAACCCTATTTTGATGAGATTGATAGCAGGAATAAGGAGTATAAACTCCTCGAACCACCCTGACCATTCACTAGAGAGGTAAGTCGAGCTTAGACTATAAATAAGTGCTTCTCGGGAGGCAACCCGAGCACTAACATATTTTGATTTCTTTAGTTTTACTTTCTAACACATTAAATCATTAACTTTATCTTTGAATTGCAAAGTTTTTCAGCACACACCGCCAGACACATGGGCGTGCCTAAAGCCGTGGCCAAACAGGGGAAGAGACACGACCGTGGATACAGCCGTGTGGAAGCAAGACATGATTTCCCCAAAACAGGGATGCGATAAATCCCCATGGCCATGTGACATGGCCATGGGTGAACTTGATAGGTGAGCACGGGCGTGGGAATAGAAAAACACAGGCGTGCAAGGGGCAAGGCTCGATTCTGTTTCTTCGACATGGGGGTGTCTAAGCCGTGGACAATAATACACGGGCATGGTACCCTAACACATGGGCGTGGGAGAAGTGAACAAAGCTAGGCACGACCGTGCGACATGGCCGTGTACCACACACGCCCAAGACACATGGGCGTGGGATAGTAGCCGGGCACGACCTAAATCGAAAAATTTGAAAAACACGGGCTCACCTTCAGAGTACACGGGCGTGGCCCTAGGCCGTGTGGCCCTCCCCTATATAAACAAACCACTATTCATCTTCTTCCCCCTTTCAAAACCCTAACCCTAGCCGCTGCAACTCCACCGGCCCCTTGCCACGCCCGTGCGTCGCCTCCAACTTCTTTTTTTTTAAAGCTCAATCTCTTTCCCTTAACGTTTGCTTACTCCTTTCCCTTCTATTTTACTCATTATTAATGCTTATTATTACAATAATCTCCATTACTTTTAAACTAGTTTTCATTTTTGTTTATTACTTTATCATTTAGTTTGCAATTTTTAGGTTTTTTATTATACATTTCGAATTAAATCAAGTTGTTAGACACACTTCATATCCATGATATTACTATGCTCATTTTCATGCTATTATCATGCCAATGTCTATCATTTAAATTGCATTTCTAGGTTAGTTACCATACAATTTATGTTAAATTGAGATTAGGAAAACCTTATACCCATTACATTTCTATTCTTATTCTCATTATTATTGTGGTTGAGTTTGCTTCATATTAGTAGTCTTGGCTGAAATTTTATTTTTAAGTAATTATTCCTCCTAATATCCCCTAAAAAGTTCCAGATTTTATCACAGTTATATAGAGCTCTTAATCTCATCGTCACATAGGAATAAAACTCCACCCGGAAAGGTTCTCCATGACTGCCATGTTCTGATCGACCACGACCATAGCTACCACTAGATATAATATTCTTTTGGTGCAGGATTTATGGCCTAATGGACCTCTAAGACTGCCGGAGTATCCTCCTCCACTCTCGAACTGATTCTTCTCTAAAACTCCAGTTCGAGGATTTCATCATACAGGAAGTTTCACTTCTCTCCCTATCTTATTTTTATACTCTTTATACTCTAATATCTATCTTTGTACATTGAGGGCAATGTACATCTTAAGTGTGGGGGGTATTTATTTTATTATCAGAAAAATCCCTGAATGATCACCTTGTTCTCTTGAAAAGCTCTCATATCATATTTAGGATAAATTTTAATTGATTTATGATTTTGATTGATATATCTTGAATTAAAACATAGACATTTATGCATTGATTGTTTAAACTTTAAGACATTAGAGAATCTGTAACACCCCGAACCCGAGACCATCGCCGGTGTCGGACACGAGGGGTTAGCAAGCCAAGTTCACTTGTTTTGCCCATCCATTGGACATTTCCAGTCAGGCTGGAAAAACTGCGTCACTGTCGCCTTAAAAATCATATCTCGAGTTTCAAAACTCGGAAACTGGTTTCGTAAATTTTCCCTGAATTTAGACTCATATATCCATCCATGAATTTATTTCTAGAATTTTGGTCGGGCCAATTGGTACAGTTTATTAGTTAAAGTCACCCATGTTACAGGGATCGACTGCTCTGACCTTCGCGCGGTATAACTTGAATATCTCTCTGTAAAGGGCTTTAATGCTGGTGCCGTTTGTTTCTAATGAAACTAGACTCAAAATGGAATCTTTACATATAAGGTATGTCTCCTAATTATTTCTGGATAATTTATAGTAAATTTTAAAGTTGCAACAGGGAACCCAGAAACCGTTCTGGCCCTGTCTTACAATAGCTTTAATATCTCTTAACATGTAACTCCTATGACCATTTCGTTTCTTCCATATGAAAATAGACTCATCAATGTTCATTTACATAGCTGATTCACTATTTAATACCATTCCTACAAATTTTGGTGATTTTCACATTCACGTTACTGCAGCTGGCAGCATCTGTTTTTAAGGTAGGTCTTACCTATTTTGTAGTCTCCATGAACCAACTAGTCTTGCCTTACATAGGTCCACATATGATCATTTTAACCATGCCAATGGCTGATCATGTGACCAACATTCCCATTTCCAATTCATAGTCACATCATGTCACCATATATATATATACAAACCGCAAATAGTTTAAGTTGATACTTCACTATTACGAGCCATTTTCGCATGGCCGTACACATATACATCATAACATATTTAAACCAACAAGGGTAGTCCTATACATGCCATTTCAAGTTCAACCAAGAATTTATACCAAAATGGGGCTTGATAGTGTGGATGACTTCGACTTCAACGATCCCGAATCCGATTGCTATCGGCGAAATCTAGAAAACGAGAGCCAAAGTAGCGGAGTAAGCATTTTTATGCTTAGTAAGTCTCAAGGAATATAATCAACTCTAATTACAGCAATACATTCACATAGTTAAATGCATCATTTCATTAATGCACATTCACATAATCATACTTACTTCACCATCCCAACTCTTATGTTCATACACAAATAACGGCTTCATTAAGGCCGATAACTCGTTCCATCATAGGAGCGGATATTCACACGCTCTTACTCCTAGCGCAGCAAAGCACACACCGCACTTACCTTGTCATTGGGAAATTTCACAAGTGCATTAGCTGAAATTTTCCAGCAAGCTTATAATTTTCAAATCACATACCTTGAGTTTAACCGGATGTCGCTACTCGATCAATCGCCTTGGGACATAGCCCGTTATGGTAACCCGCACCAAGGCCTCACGGGACTTAACCCGGATATCACGATTTGCACAAATGCCTTGGTCTTAGCCGGATAGAATGACTCGCATACGAATGCCTTGAGTCTTAGCCGGATGTAGCCACTAGCACAATTGCCTTGGTCTTAACCCGGTTATAATTTCCAGCATAATTGTCTTGAGGCTTAGCCGGATATCATTCAATTTCTCATGCACACATACATCAATAATCATTGGACATACATATTTATTTTCGTTACTAAGGCTCAAACACAATTATAATCACTAACATAATCGCCTTGGGACTTAGCCCGGGTATCATTCAATACTCATACACACATAAATCAATAATCAATACATCCATATTTCATTCCACATAATTCAAGTAAGGTCACTTCTTGAGGACTTACCTCGGATGTTGTCGAACGGCTTTTACGGCTATTCGATTACTTTTTCCTTCCCTTGTCCAATTGTGGCCCTCTTAGCTCTTGAGCTAATTCAAACAAATTCAATTTATCAAAACCTCATTGTGCTAGCTTATGGCGAATATGACAAGGAATTTAAATGGTCATATGGCCACCCTTTAGCTTGAATACACAATGGTCATGCACATTTTATACTACCTCAAGCAATTCAATACAATTTATTCGAGCATCAAGGAAAAGCTAAGGCCTTCAATAGGCTACCCAAGGCCGAATATACTTGTCCATGTTGAGGCCAATTATGCACTTAATACCACACAAAACAGCATGCATTTTACTAGTTAATGCTTTGCATATTGTAGCTCAAAACTTACAATATAGCATCAAGCACTCATATGTGTGCTAGGCCAATGTGCTTACAATTTCACAATTATTCTTCAACATCTTCTTCTTTAAACAAACTTATTCATCACTTCCTTCATAACCAAAACATCATGTGCAAACATATATATACATATATGAGCATGGCGAATTTCAAGGTGTCCATAGCCATCCAAAACACAAATTTTAACTAACATGCAAGAAGCATGAACCATGCTCATGAATGCATCATGGCGAATATGACAATCATGCTCCTTTTCAACTTCAATCATGATAAAACAAAAGAAAGCTCAAAATCTTACTCAAGAGTAGACAATCCATCATTGCATGCATCATCATCAAGCTTCACACTTAGCATGCAATGGCTTTATCACCATAACAACTTTGGCCAAATACCATTTCCATGGCTTAACAAAGATTTGAGTCATGGCTAACATGCACATCAAGTTAGCAACCAAAACATGCATGAAACTCCTAACACAACCTCATACATACCTTAATCTTGATGCAAACTTAGCCAAATCTCCTTCTAGATCTCTTCCAAACCAAGCATGAAGCAAAAATCCTCCTTCTTCCTTAGTTTTGGCTCAAAGAAAGGATGAACAAAATTTTTTCTTTCCTTCTCTACAACTCACGGCAATGGGGGGATTACCACACTCACACACATTTTTTTTCATTTTTTATCACCCATACACCTTTGTTTATTATTTCACCCTAATGCACCAACAAAACATGTTTCATGACATGTTTAGCCCATCCTCCCTTGTCATGGCCGGCCACCACCTATAAAAGGGGAATTTGACATGCAAGTCCATTATTTTGCATGCATGCTTTAATTAGTCATCACACATTTCCTATCATACTTTCAAAGTTCATTACTAAGTCCTTTCTTGTGGAATTCACCCTTATAACACTAAATCAATCATCATAAAATGTCATACATGAGCACACACATATTATAGGCATCAAAATAAATTTTAATTATTTTTATGCCTCGGTTTTGTGGTCCCGAGACCACCTTCCGACTAGGGTCAATTTTGGGTGTCACAACTCTCCCCACTTAAGAAATTTTCGTCCCGAAAATCTTACCGTAAATAGGTTTGGATATCGCTCTTTCATAGAGTTCTCGGTCTCCCAAGTAGCTTCTTCTATCCCGTGCTTGAGCCATAACACTTTTACTAGCGGAACCCGCTTGTTTCACAACTCTTTCACTTCGTGATAGGATACGAATCGGTTCTTCCTCATAACTCATATTAGCTTGAATTTCAATTTCGATGGACTAATCACGTGCGATGGATCGGATCTATAGCGTCAAAGCATCGAAACGTGAAAGACATCGTGAACCTTTTCGAGTTCGGGGGCAAAATCAAACGATATGCCACTGGATCGACTCGCCGGATATCTCATATGGCCCAACGAACCTCGGGCTCAACTTGCCCTTACGGTAGAATCGAGTATCTTTTTCCAAGGCGATACCTTGAGAAACACTTTATCACCCACGATACTCGATATCCTTACGCTTCAGTCCGCGTCACGACTTCTAACGATCGGAGGCTATCTTCGACTTTCACGGATTACTTTCACTTTCTATTCAAAGATCCCTAATCAAATCCACCCGAAAATCTTGCTTTCACCGAGCTCGGTCAAAACAATGGTGTACGGCATTTACGACCGTACAAGGCCTCGTAGGGTGCCATCTTAATACTTGATTGAAAGTCGTTGTTGTAAGCGAATTCAATCAACGGCAAATACCGCTCCCATAAACCACTAAACTCGAGGACGCAACATCTTAACATATCCTCAAGTATCTGAATTATCCGCCGGATTGACCATCGGTTTGGGGGTGAAAGGCGGTCTTGAAATGCAACTTGGTACCCAAAGCTTCTTGCAACTTTTTCCAAAATCGCGAGGTAAATCTCGGATCTCTATCCGACACGATGGAAATAGGCACCCGTGTAATCTCACAACCGAGAAACGTACAATTCAGCTAATTTGTCAATTGAAAAATCCGTGCGTCACGGGGACAAAGTGGGCCGACTTAGTCAATCGATCTACCACGACCCAAACCGCATCCTTCTTACTTGCGACAATGGCGGTCCGGATACAAAGTCCATTGTGACTCGATCCCATTTCCACTCGGGTATCGTGATTGGTGAAGTAATCTCAAGGCACCGATGTTCCGCTTTCACTTGTTGACATATTAAACATCTCAAACAAAGTCGGAGATGTCTCGCTTCATACCATGCCACCAAACCGACGTTTCAAATCATTGTACATCTTCGTACTCCGGGTGGATTGCCATTCGGCTACAATGGGCTTCATTCAATTATCGAAATGAGTTCAATTCTTTGGAACACACAGACGACTTTTGAACCTCAAACAATCGTCATCATCGATTTGAAACTCGAATCCTTGTTTGGAACACACTCAAATTTCGTTTGCGACCAACTCGTCGTCGACTTTACGAGCTTCTCGAATTTGATGTATCAATAGTGGTTTGGCTTTCAATTCAGCTACTAACACACTATCGGATCGAGCAGACAAGTGCACGTTCATCGCTCGTAAGCGAATAATGATTTACGACTCAAGGCATCCGCAACCACATTCGCCTTTCCCGGTGATAGTCAATGACCAGCTCGTAATCCTTTAATACTCGAGCCAACGTCTTTGTCGCAGATTTAAGTCTCTTTGGATCATCAAATATTTGAGACTTTTGTGATCCGAGTATACATGGCACCTTTCACCAAATAAGTAATGTCACCAAATCTTTAAGGCGAATACAATGGCGGCCAATTCGAGATCATGAGTCGGATAATTTTTCTCATGTGGCTTTAATTGCCTCGACACATAGGCCACAACTCGACCTTCTTGCATTAATACGCAACCTAACCCAAGTAGAGAGGCGTCGCTATAGATGACAAGCTCTTTCTTGGGACTCGGGTTGCACTAGAATTGGGGCTTCATCAAATAAGTTTTCGATTGATCGAAACTTTTTGGCATTTCTCCGTCCATTCAACTTAACATCCTTTTGGAGTAACCGTCATCGGCGTGGCTATCGTTGAGAAGCCTTTACAAATCATCGGTAATAACCTAAAGCCCCAAAAAGCTCGAACCTCATTAATATTTCTGGAGGCTTCCAATTAAGTATGGCTGAAATTTTATTCGAATTAAACTCGAATACCCGATCTGATACCACATGACCCAAGAAGCTAACCTCTCTTAACCGAACTCACACTTGCTGAACTTAGCATATAATTGCTTATCCGTAAAATTTGCAAAGACTAACCGCAGTGTTCAAAGATGTTCGGCCTCATTTCTTGAATAGACCAAGATGTCATCAATGAACACGACTACGAATCGATCCAAATATGGTCTAAAGATCCGATTCATTAAATCCATAAATACCGCAGGGCATTAGTGAGCCCAAACGGCATCACTAGGAACTCATAGTGACCATATCTCGCTCAAGGCGGTCTTGGGTGCGTCCAATCTCGGATTCGCAATTGATAATAGCCCGATCTCAAATCTATTTTCGAGAACACTGAGGCTCCCTTTAGTTGATCGAACAAGTCATCGATACGTGGCAACGGATATTTGTTCTTTATTATCGCTTTATTAAGCTGACGATAATCGATGCACAGCCGCATGGTTCCATCCTTCTTTTTCACGAACAACACTGGCGCACCCCAAGGCGAAAAACTCGGGCGAGCAAAACCTCTATCCACCAATTCTTGCAATCGAGCTTCCAACTCCTTTAATTTCGTTGGTGCCATACGATCTGGAGCTATCGAAATTGGAGTGGTACCAGGTACCAATTCGATGCCAAATTCTATTTCCCGAACAGGTGGTAAACCCGGCAATTCTTCAGGGAAAACATCCGGGTATTCACAAACCACGGGCACAGATTCGGGTTTCTTTTCTGATTCCTTGTCATCGAGCACGTACGCAAGGTACGCTTCGCACTCTTTTCTTACATATTTTCGGCCAACATTGCGATATTACGGTGGCAACCCTTTAAGTCCGTAGACTTAACCCGAATTATCTCGTTATTCGCGCACCTCAAATCGATAGTCTTGCTTTTACAATTTACGACCGCATCGTGCATGGTCAACCCATTCAAACCAAGAATAACGTCAATTCATCGAACGGCAAAAGCATCAAGTCCGCCGGAAACAAGAACCTCTAAACACTAAGGGACTTTTCTTGCACACTTTGTTGACAAGCACGTAATGACCCAAGGGTTTGACACCGAATTACAAACTCGAGAGACTCAATAGGCAAAGTCTTCTTTGGATGCTAAGGTTTCACATATATAAGATTGAGTAGAACCGGGGTCAATCAAAGCAATCACATTAGTATTGAAAAGAGTGAAAGCACCGTAATGACATCCGGAGAGGCGGCATCCTCGGCGTGCGCGTATGGCATAAGTCCTCGCAGGAGCACGAGCCTCGGATCGATGGTAGCATCTCTAGATCCTCTCGACCGCCACGACATTGCCCATATTTCTAGGTGGCCTACCTCGGCGATGGTAGCACCCGAGTTTCCACTCGACTCACATTCTGCTCAAGCATCCTCGGGCAATCCTTCCTAAAGTGGTCGGCCGATCCACACTTATAGCGAGAGCGATCACGAAACCAACAGCTCCCGAATGCCATTTGCCACAATGTTGACACTCGCCCTCTCTCGGCGATCATTTCCACCATCAGCGATCGAAGTGACTCGTGTGGTCACAGGAGGTCGATCGCGTCCTCGTCTAGAAAAGCCCAAAGCGCCTCTAGACCGGTTCACATCATCTCGAAATCTCTTGATTGCTGTTGAAGAGACTTTCCGAGGACCTCTTCGAATTCTCCAATTCCCACATCAGCTTTTGTTTCTCCTTTCTAAGCTCTTCGACTTTACAAGCTCGCTCAACAAGTACTACGATCTCTCGTATTTCGAGAATGCCAACGAACATCCTTATATCATCATTCAGCCTATCCTCGGCGCCATACACATAATAGCTTCGGACGAAATGCATTCTCGCGTGTATCGGCTAAGCCTCACAAATTTTCGTTCATAGTCGGTAATCGACATAGAACCTTGCTTAAGATCAAGAAATTCCTTCGCTTTTGGTCGATGAATCTCTAATCGATATACTTTTTTTTTCGAACTTGGTTTGAAAGAATTCCCAAGTCACTTGCTCTCTAGGTACCACGAAGTCGAGTACTCCACCAATAGTAGGTGGAATCACGTAGCAAGAAGATGGTACACTTTAAGCACTCATCGGTGTACAAGATAGCTCATCGAGCACCCGGATAGTGTTGTCCAACCAAAATTCAGCTCGTTCGGCATCATCATCATCCGTAGCTTTAAATTCAGTGGCCCCATGTTTTCAATCCTATCGATGGGGCTTACTTGACCTTAATTGGTCGATTCATGGAGGTATTGTAGGTCTTGGGGTTGCATTTGTCGGGAATGGAGGTTGTGGGACAGCCGTGTTAGTTCGAATGTATTGATTAAACATTTCGCTTCATCACACTATAAAAGGCTTGCCTAGCCTCATCATTCGGATTGCTGGCCATAGGTTGAGAGTCCGCCGCTGTCCCTTGTGCGGGAGCAGCGCCACACTCTCCACATCATCAGCTATTGCTCGGTTGGGATCGGGATCCATTGCTATAAACAAACTCAAAGTCAAATTGTCGTAAATCACCACACTATCGATTCATCATTTAATGGCATGTATAGCTAGACCCCAAACACCTCACGGTAGTCCTAGAATCGACTAAACCGTGGCTCGATACCAATAAATTGTAACACCCGAACCCGATACCATCGCCGTGTCGGACACGAGGGGTTAGCAAGCCAAGTTCACTTGTTTTGCCCATCCATTGGACATTTCAGTCAGGCTGGAAAAACTGCGTCACTGTCGCCTTAAAATCATATCTCGAGTTTCAAAACTCGGAAACTGGTTTCGTAAATTTTCCTGAATTTAGACTCATATATCCATCCATGAATTTATTTCTAGAATTTTGGTCGGGCCAATTGGTACAGTTTATTAGTTAAAGTCACCCATGTTACAGGGATCGACTGCTCTGACCTTCGCGCGGTATAACTTGAATATCTCTCTGTAAAGGGCTTTAATGCTGGTACCGTTTGTTTCTAATGAAACTAGACTCAAAATGGAATCTTTACATATAAGGTATGTCTCCTAATTATTTCTGGATAATTTATAGTAAATTTTAAAGTTGCAACAGGGAACCCAGAAACCGTTCTGGCCCTGTCTTACAATAGCTTTAATATCTCTTAACATGTAACTCCTATGACCATTTCGTTTCTTCCATATGAAAATAGACTCATCAATGTTCATTTACATAGCTGATTCACTATTTAATACCATTCCTACAAATTTTGGTGATTTTTCACATTCACGTTACTGCAGCTGGCAGCATCTGTTTTAAGGTAGGTCTTACCTATTTTGTAGTCTCCATGAACCAACTAGTCTTGCCTTACATAGGTCCACATATGATCATTTTAACCATGCCAATGGCTGATCATGTGACCAACATTCCCATTTCCAATTCATAGTCACATCATGTCACCATATATATATATACAAACCGCAAATAGTTTAAGTTGATACTTCACTATTACGAGCCATTTTCGCATGGCCGTACACATATACATCATAACATATTTAAACCAACAAGGGTAGTCCTATACATGCCATTTCAAGTTCAACCAAGAATTTATACCAAAATGGGGGCTTGATAGTGTGGATGACTTCGACTTCAACGATCCCGAATCCGATTGCTATCGAGCGAAATCTAGAAAACTGAGAGCCAAAGTAGCGGAGTAAGCATTTTTATGCTTAGTAAGTCTCAAGGAATATAATCAACTCTAATTACAGCAATACATTCACATAGTTAAATGCATCATTTCATTAATGCACATTCACATAATCATACTTACTTCACCATCCCAACTCTTATGTTCATACACAAATAACGGCTTCATTAAGGCCGATAACTCGTTCCATCATAGGAGCGGATATTCACACGCTCTTACTCCTAGCGCATAAGCACACACCGCACTTACCTTGTCATTGGGAAATTTCACAAGTGCATTAGCTGAAATTTTCCAGCAAGCTTATAATTTTCAAATCACATACCTTCGAGTTTAACCGGATGTCGCTACTCGATCAATCGCCTTCGGGACATAGCCCGTTATGGTAACCCGCACCAAGGCCTCACGGACTTAACCCGGATATCACGATTTGCACAAATGCCTTCGGTCTTAGCCGGATAGAATGACTCGCACGAATGCCTTGGGTCTTAGCCCGGATGTAGCCACTAGCACAATTGCCTTGGTCTTAACCCGGTTATAATTTCCAGCATAATTGTCTTGAGGCTTAGCCCGATATCATTCAATTTCTCATGCACACATACATCAATAATCATTGGACATACATATTTATTTTCGTTACTAAGGCTCAAACACAATTATAATCACTAACATAATCGCCTTCGGGACTTAGCCCGGTATCATTCAATACTCATACACACATAAATCAATAATCAATACATCCATATTTCATTCCACATAATTCAAGTAAGGTCACTTCTTGAGGACTTACCTCGGATGTTGTCGAACGGCTTTTACGGCTATTCGATTACTTTTTCCTTCCCCTTGTCCAATTGTGGCCCTCTTAGCTCTTGAGCTAATTCAAACAAATTCAATTTATCAAAACCTCATTGTGCTAGCTTATGGCCGAATATGACAAGGAATTTAAATGGTCATATGGCCACCCTTTAGCTTGAATACACAATGGTCATGCACATTTTATACTACCTCAAGCAATTCAATACAATTTATTCGAGCATCAAGGAAAAGCTAAGGCCTTCAATAGGCTACCCAAGGCCGAATATACTTGTCCATGTTGAGGCCAATTATGCACTTAATACCACACAAAACAGCATGCATTTTACTAGTTAATGCTTTGCATATTGTAGCTCAAAACTTACAATATAGCATCAAGCACTCATATGTGTGCTAGGCAGAATGTGCTTACAATTTCACAATTATTCTTCAACATCTTCTTCTTTAAACAAACTTATTCATCACTTCCTTCATAACCAAAACATCATGTGCAAACATATATATACATATATGAGCATGGTCAATTTCAAGGTGTCCATAGCCATCCAAAACACAAATTTTAACTAACATGCAAGAAGCATGAACCATGCTCATGAATGCATCATGGCGAATATGACAATCATGCTCCTTTTCAACTTCAATCATGATAAAACAAAAGAAAGCTCAAAATCTTACTCAAGAGTAGACAATCCATCATTGCATGCATCATCATCAAGCTTCACACTTAGCATGCAATGGCTTTATCACCATAACAACTTTGGCCAAATACCATTTCCATGGCTTAACAAAGATTTGAGCCATGGCTAACATGCACATCAAGTTAGCAACCAAAACATGCATGAAACTCCTAACACAACCTCATACATACCTTAATCTTGATGCAAACTTAGCCAAATCTCCTTCTAGATCTCTTCCAAACCAAGCATGAAGCAAAAATCCTCATTCTTCCTTAGTTTTGGCTCAAAGAAAGGATGAACAAAATTTTTTCTTTCCTTCTCTACAACTCACGGCAATGGGGGGATTACCACACTCACACACATTTTTTTCATTTTTTATCACCCATACACCTTTGTTTATTATTTCACCCTAATGCACCAACAAAACATGTTTCATGACATGTTTAGCCCATCCTCCTTGTCATGGCCGGCCACCACCTATAAAGGGGGAATTTGACATGCAAGTCCATTATTTTGCATGCATGCTTTAATTAGTCATCACACATTTCCTATCATACTTTCAAAGTTCATTACTAAGTCCTTTCTTGTGGAATTCACCCTTATAACACTAAATCAATCATCATAAAATGTCATACATGAGCACACACATATTATAGGCATCAAAATAAATTTTTAATTATTTTTATGCCT